>NC_139513.1:197218768-197484506 GCF_947247035.1 Vipera ursinii
ATTGTTCACTGCCCAGAGGCACGTGTTCAAGATGGGCAGCTGTATAAATTGAATAAATATATTGTAAAAAAAATATTAAGATTTCTATGCACAAATTAAATGAATAGTTGTTTTTAAGTATTTCATACCTACCTCATCTTCTGCGGTTTTCTTGCTAACGGTATACAAACCTAATTTTAAGTTTCTATTTGTAAAACAGTAACTTATTCAGACTGCAAATCTTACAAAACACTCATCAGGCAAGCATCATTAAATACATTTCCTTTCCCTGTGAAAATACCATATTTTGAATTAAGATGAGGATGAGAACAGAACTAAAATTTGTGTCTTTTTAATGACATGTTGGTGGAAAGACAGACAGAATGCAGATAATCCTCGATTTATGACAATTGGGACTGGAATCTCAATGTTGAGCGAATTACATGGCGGGCTATGATGTGGGGAGTTGGGAAGAATTTCTCAGTGGCAGCAGCAGCGCTAGGGCTAAAGCTGAGATCTGAGGGTGGTGGCACTGGCTGAGAAAGACCCAGGGCCTCTACTTCAAGCCCAGCCTTGGCCTTGCCAAGTATTGCTGGGAAGGGTGACCTAAACTGGGAAGAGGAGAATAGGTAGGTGGAGATAGCTGCAGTGCTTCTGTGGTTATAAGCCTGAGCAGGTTTGCCAAGCACCTGAATTTTTATCTTGTTACTATATGGGCACTGCAACTTCAAACACTGGTCTTTTAATTCAGCACCATCATAATTTCAGTTGCTAAATGAATGGTCATAAATCAAGGGTTAACTGTAAAGTAGAAACCAAGACTAGCCCAAATTTGTTTTCATAACAGACTTTATCACTGTCTCCAAATACTGCTCTCTCTGAACTTGAAATTTTAATGGCTTAAATTATAATTTTACAGTTTAGAAAATTATCAGTCCAAAAGTATAGTGTGCCTTTCTTTCATTTGTTTTCCTCATTTACTGCATCAGTATAATATTTGTAATCTTTTTATTGCAGATGCACATTAGCTTCATGGCAACGTGCTCTTCTTTTCTCACTCAGGTTACAAACTGTGGACATATCCCAGGAAGACTATACTTCCTTATAAATAGGTGTAGGGCTGTGGTGTAAATGCTTTTCTGCTATTCAAACACAACATGATTTAGAAAGGTACCAATATATTTTATAGCAGTCATTATACTTACTGTTTTATTTTCCAACACCCTAAAACTGTTTGACCCTTTATACTCTATTATGATATCTGATCTTCCTTGTAGCTACTTGGAATCACCCCCCACAAAAACATACTAACCTCTACTGGCTGAAGTTCTACAGCCTTCAAGATTTAACAGAATATCATCATCTTTGTCATCTGCGGCACTTCCCAGCAGCATCCAGCTCTCCACATTATCAGTTTCAGAGGATATACTTGACACAGCAATTGCATCATCGCTACTGGAGCTGTCCTCAGTTACTAAAACTCTATGAATCATGTGAACATCACCCTGGTTATTTAAGATTGCCTTTTCCTTAGCCCTTCTTGCTTTAGTTGAATTCACTGCAATCTGATCCTCAGTTTTCAGGATAGGCTGGGAAGGGTGTTCAAGAGATTTTTTGGCACAAGAATATGCAGTCTTATTTAATTTACGTAAAGTTGGAAACGCTGATGCTGTTAGCTTCTGGAGTTTACTCTCGTAAATGCTATCTTCATCAGGAGTATCAGACAATATTATGACATCGGAGCTATCCGAAATGTTAACATCACTATCTGAAATGACAATTAAGTTATTTCTCTGATCTTGTTCATTCTCTGATTTCTCCTTCTTCAAGGACTTAAATTCTTCTTGTCCTCTGACATCCTTATTGTTATTTTCACTGACATCCCCAAGGTCTTGTGCATAATGGATTTGACTGTAAAGATGAAATTCTACTTCACTATCAATGCTTGTTTCACTGGAAGACCCTTCAGAATAAGGGTCATCTTCAAATGCTTCTGCATCGCCATATCCACTGAACATTATGGTAAATATTTTATCTAGGGAGAAAAAACAAAAGAAAAAATGAACGAAGCTCAGCAAACCAATGTAGATATTTCGTTAACACAGAGAACAAGCTTTATAGTGAACAAAACTTCAGTCCATCTATTCTAGGGTGCATTTCTATGCATGTTTCGGGTAACACTGGCTCCCTCGGCCATGAAGCGGAGGTCAGCACCGTGTCCTAGAGTCAGGCATGATTGGACAGGAAACCTTCACCTTTATCTTTTTTACTCAAAATCAAGCTCCAATGTGTTCAGTGGGTTTTATGCTTTTGAAAGAAAACTTTTAACAAGGCAAAAGGTTCTGTAAGATATAAGTGCATGCCGCACTAAGTAAAAATACTAATGCTGCGTACTTGTGAGAAGTGTCTTCCAAGGCTATGCAAAGTCTTTCAGAAGAGGGCCAAAAACCTAGCTGGCAACCAAGAATTCTGCCAGCTCTCTACTGCGCTGCGTGCAGCATGAAGGGATGAGACAATGTGAGGATTCTTTATCAATTTACCCAAAAGACCTGCTTGTCAAGAATTTTTTGACAGATACAAAAGAAATGTGGTTTGGAAAATAGAAAGAAGAGATGACTTATTGTACTCAGGGGCTGCAATTGTGCAGATACTCTAGGTTGAATAAATTCTGCCCCTCTAGTGAAGCCCATCACATACCAGATCCCGTCCATTAATTCTTTTGCGACAGGCAATGACGGAAAATGTTCTACCGTGCAGGCACCTCTACCCAAATAGGGTTCACTAATTTGAATGATTTAATAGGTCAATAGTTTTTATCAAATAAAATCAACCAGTTTAAATATGAAATACTAAAGTTATACTAATATTTCTGTTTATTGGTCCATTACTTTTAATGGATTAAAAAAGGAGAAAACAATTACATTGGCATAGGATGTAGGGAGAAAAAACTGATGAGCTCAAATAAACAATTTCCCTTAAAGAAATCCAGGCCCCCATGTTCTCTTGAGAGGAGGGAGAGACAGTAACAGTTCCGGCACATAATTGGAATCCATTCAGATGGTAACTGATATAAGCCCAGACAAGGAACAATAGAAGAAATACATGCCAAACAAATGAGAAAAAATTCCAACTCTTTTCATCAAGCTCTCTGGAGATCACTAAGCTCTGACCTCACTGAGCATTTCAGCAATTTATAAATGTTGTTAAATATTTACACACCACTTTTCCAACTGATTAAAGTGGCTTACAACCAACAAACAAATTAAATAGTATCAAAAATGGGTAGCCTTGCAATTAATCCACCACATCAACCAAAACCTAGCCTTTAAAAATATTTTTATGTTACACTGTACACATTTATTTATTTATTTATTTATTAAAAAGCCGCAAACAGCAGCCAATTTATTTCTCAAAAGATTCCTGAGTTTTGGAACAGCCATTGTAAAAACTCTGTGTTAGGTCATGTGTTCCTGCCAAAAGCTAAGCCAAAAAATCTCCCTTTTTGTTTTATATTTATACTGTCAAATTCAAAATGACCCCCAGCAGTTTAATTCACAAAAATGTAAAACAAAGTAAAACCTAAAATTTAAATAATACAATAGTTGTATTAGTGTCAATTAACTACCCAAAGAGGCTTTCCAATAGTTGTGTCATAATAACTTCTAGAAACCCAACAAGGAATTTCCAAAGGAGGCTATTGCATAATACTACACAGAGGCTGCAAATGAAAAACTCTGCCTGAAAAAGCTTATTTCATTCACTTCACACACCTGAAGGAAGACCAAAAGATTCTAATGTTGAGCCCAATTGGGTGGGCTGACTGAGACACTTCTATGCAGAGAAACCAGCTTACTAACAACCCAATGTCAAGTTATATAGGACTTTGTGGGTAAAACACCAGCACTTTGAACCTGGAAACCTACTAATAATCAACACTGCAAAAATAAACAGGTATTATATGATCATAGTGGTTTTGACATGTTAATACACAAGCAGCTATATTTTGTACCAGTTGTAACTTATTAAATAGTCTTCAGAGGTAGCCCTATCTAGAGCACATACAGTTGCAATAAAAAGTATGTGAACCCTTTGGGATTACGTGGAGTTTTGCATCAATTGGCCATAAAATGCGCTCTAAACGTCATGTAAGTCACAACAATAGAAAAACACAGTCTGCTTAAAATAATACTACACAAACATTAGCTGTTGTCATGTTTTAATTGAACATAAGATGGAAACATTCACAGTGCAGGGTGGAAAATGTGAACCCCTAGCCTAATGACTTCTCCAAGAGCTAATTGGAGCCAGGAGTGAGCCAACCTTGACTCCAACCAGTGTGATGATATTGGATGTGTTGCTGACAGCTGTCCTGCCCTTTAAAAACACACACCTGTTTGGGGTTTAATGGTCTCAAGAAGCACTGTCTGATGTGAACCATGCCTCGCAGAAAAGAGCTCTCAGAAGACCTACGGTCAAGAATTGTTGACTTGCATGAAGCTGGAAAGGGTTACAAAAGTTTCTCCAAAAGCCTTGATGTTCATGTGTCCATGGTAAGACAGACTGTCTACAAATGGAGAAAGTTTAGCACTGTTGCTACTCTCCCTAGGCGTGGTCATCCTGTAAAAATGACTGCAAGAGTATAGCGCATAATGCTTAATGAGCTAAAGAAGAATCCTAGAGTGTCAGCTAAAGACCTACAGAAATCTCTGGCACATGCTAACATTTTTGTTGACACATCTACAATAAGGAAAACATTAAACAAGAATGGAGTACATGGGAGGATGCCACGGAGGAAGCCGTTGCTGTCCAAAAAAAATATTGCAGCACGTTTGAAGTTTGCAAAAGAGCACCTGGATGTTCCACAGCACTACTGGCAAAATATACTGTGGACAGATGAAACCAAAATTGAATTGTTTGGGAAAAACACACAACACTATGTGTGGAGGAAAAAAAGGCACAGCACACCAACATCAAAACCTCATCCCCACTGTAAAACATGGCGGAGGGAGCATCATGGTTTGGGGCTGCTTTGCTGCCTCAGGGCCTGGACGGATTGTTGTCATTGATGGGAAAATGAATTCCAGAGTTTATCAGGACATTTTGCAGGAAAACGTACGACCATCTGTCCGCCAACTGAAGCTCCGCAGAGGATGGGTGATGCAACAGGACAATGACCCAAAGCATACAAGTAATTCAACAAAACAATGGCTTCAACAGAACAGAATACGCCTTCGGGAGTGGCCCAGTCAGAGTCCTGACCTCAACCCGATTTAAATGCTGTGGCATGACCTTAAGAGAGCGATTCACACCAGACATCCCAAGAATATTGCTACACTGAAACAGTTTTGTGAAGAGGAGTGGTCCAAAATTACTCCAGATCATTGTGCAGGTCTGATCTGCAACTACAGGAAACGTTTGGTTGAGGTTATTGCTGCCAAAGGAGGGTCAACCAGTTATTAAGTCCAAAGGTTCACACACTTTTTCCACCCTGCACTGTGAATGTTTCCATCTTATGTTCAATTAAAACATGACAACAGCTAATGTTTGTGTACTATTATTTTAAGCAGACTGTGTTTTTCTATTGTTGTGACTTACATGACGTTTAGAGCGCATTTTATGGCCAATTCATGCAAAACTCCACGTAATCCCAAAGGGTTCACATACTTTTTCTTGCAACTGTAGCAGTAATTCAAATAATAGCAACAGCAACAGCACTTAAACTTACATACCACTCCATAGTGCTTTACAGCACTCCCTGAGCGATTTACAAATGTCAGCATATTGCCCCCAACAATCTGGGTCTTCATTGTACTGACCTCAGAAGAATGGAAGGCTCAACCAACCTTGAGCCCATCCGGATTGAACTCCTGGCTGTGGGTAGAATTAGCCAGCAATACTGCATTTTAACCACTGTGCCACCACAGCTCCGAATAAATACATGCTATGTATTTCTATGACAAAATCACTATGACAAAACCCTCCCAGTCCAAGTAAGGCCTCAGTTTTGAAGTAGCCGTAAGCAGGGTGGATTTGATTTAAATCAAGTCGATTTAAACCATGATTTAAATCATGATTTAAATCACTAGTAAAAAGACTCGATTTACATCATAATTTTTAAAGAGCAACTGTCATCTCAGTCCCGCAACAGCTCCTCCTCTGACCCGCTGTTGACTCACCGACAGTCCCACTCACTTTAGTGGGACGGCTGGTGATGCGGCAGTGACACAACAAGGTGAGGGAAGTGGCTGGCAGCAGATGAGTGGATGATGTGCCATGATGGATCTGAAATGACAGGTGCTCTTTAAATGTGAGGACTCAATCTTGCTGGTAGTTAGAATCTTTTAATATTATTGTTTGCAAACAAAATGAAGGTTTCCTATTTAGAATAATAAGCTGTCAGGTTGGTAAAACAGCGATATCAGCGATATTTTTAAATTTTAAAAAATCTGATTTTTTTGTTTTTTAAAAAATCATCCATTATTATCCACCCTGGCCGTAAGTCAAGACAGAACACCAAATTGGACATAAGCTTTCAAGTAAATTCTACTCCTTCTGCCCAAGCAGTAACTTTTCTTGCAAGCGTCCAGCTTCAGTTTGTTTCATGTCACCGAATCCAAACAGCCTCCCAATGCCACTGTGAGATTTACCTAGCATCTCCAATTCACAGGGTTCAAACTATATGAAATGCTATTATTTTTATCCTGCTGATTTTATATATTTTGTGCAACTCAAAGCAGTTGACATACCTAATTTTTCATACCTCCTACTTTCCCCAAACTAACAACCATATAACGTGGGCTGGACTGGCCCAAAATCAACCAGCTGGATTTCATACAAAAGAGAGGACAAGAACACACAACCTCCTGCTCTTTAGGCTAGCACTTCATAAGACCACTACACAAACTGGCAAAACCAAAATGTATTGTGCCTGGATTGATGGTATCTCATCCTGAACCAATGGACAACCTATATTAACAATAAATGTGTATAATCTTGGACCAAAGTAAGCCTTCTCTCATGAGGAGAAACAGTTCAGGTAATACGAGAGTCCCATAGGAAAAAAATGCTGGGATGTATGGTACAACTTGAGGTCTTCCAGATTATCAAAATTACCATTTCCAATACTACATTCTGGCTGAAAATGATGGAATTTACATTTCAATAACATTCACAGGACTGCAAGTTACCCAGGTTTAAAGTCAATATTCTATATAGGATTTAAAAACCAAATGATAGCCAATAAACAATAAATGATGAAGAATACCTGCACTTTCAAATACCTCTCAGCACATGCACAGGAGGATTCTTGATCAGCTGAGATTTCATATAGCTTTCAATTACAACCCTGACTCAGGCTTTCAAGTTACAAGAGGACTGCAATGCAAGGACCAATTGGCAGGTTCATCCCTGGAAACAACTTATATGGTGATCTATTCTCTGCCATTCACTATGTTTCAATGTGCTGTTAGGACTTTAACAGTGACTTGTTAGAGCTCTTACCACCGGAATTCATTTAAATATTGGGGAAACCTGACTCTGAAAGCTATGGGTTTTATAAGAATATTAATCAGAGTTTAAATGCAGTCCTGGAAGAATTCTACATAATTCTTTACAAAGTAGAGAAAGTTTTCCTAGGATTAATGGGCATTTAATATTTCTGCTCAAAGATCATATTCAGCAGAAATTGACAGGTTTTCACTACCTAAAATAAATTTGGGTTTATTAATTATTATTAATTTAATTTTATTAATTTAATTAATAAACAGTATATCAAGCATGTTGATGTAACTGTAAAAGAGATGGTTCTAATGTCCTCAGTTTAGATCACGATGTCAATCTTGTGACATCACATGACATGTCACGACGTATCGCAACTTTTTTTCCATTGCTGGCAATGGGGTGGGCATGGTTTTGGCGTGATGCATCCAGCCCGCGGGCCAGCAGTTTAACACCCCTAGTTTAGATTCTGATAGCTACATACAAATTTGATGAAATCTCAAATCAGCAAAGATCCAAAAAAGGCACCGAAATAAGCAACCATTTAAATTCCTCTAGATTCAACTCTATTATATAATACATCATACTGAAGTGAATTGTTCCAATCTTCTAATTGGGATAAAAATTATTTTTTTCACCACTGTATTTTGAATCCCAATGGCATGACTGGTTAGGTTCAAGTGTACATAGTCAGGTACTGACTCAAAAACCCCTCTATGTACACTAACTCCTCAGAGCTATAACATAATGAACTGCATGACATAAGGCAAGTTCCCTCTCTAGAGAACCAATAGAATTCCACCTGATTCTACTTAGTGTCTTTATTACTGCACTGACGCTTACATACTATTAATACTGCAGAACAAAAGGACTCATATATTTCAGGGAGGGAACAGCTTCCATACAACCTCATTTCTTTTTTTCTTCTTTCTTTGCCAAGTTCTTCTGAATAGGTCATGACTCCCTTAGTTCATAAGGTGGCATAGTTCAAAAGAAAATTACCAGGTTTGGCATTAGTAGACAGTTCTTGAAAGCTGTGTATTTGTGTAAAGCAGGGGACCCCAACCCCCATCTGTGGACTGGCACCAGTCCACGACATGCCAGAAACCAGTCCACCCAAACAAGCAAAGCCCCATCTGTGGGATGCAGGCAGCACATGAAACCACGGCCCCTCCGGTCTACACAAAAACCTCTCTCCATGGAACCGGTCCCTGGTGCTCAAAAGGTTGAGCACCTCTGGTGTAAAGCATGACTTCCCCAAATAAACACCATCTCAAGCTTATATTTAAAAAAGGAAGGCTCGCAGTCAGAAGATAAGGAGCTAGTAAACCTGCAGCTTGCAAACACTCAGCCTACAATAGTCCCTCTTGCCAAACCTTGTTCTTCTGGCACGCAACATTATCTGACAAACATTTTAACACATTAATGATATCTTAGCAAATAGAGACAACCCTTCATAAAACACACACACACACACACACACCAAACTTGTCATATATAATATGCAATCTGCCTAATGATTTAGGAAACCTAACAAGACCTAGCACTATGACAAGTAGTTGGCTTGTTGTCCAAAAGTTCACACACTTAATTTTCCACACCTTGTACTAATTCATACGAGCCTTAGGCTATCCAGGTATTTCTAACAAGAATTCCTTTCCTACAAAACTGATGATGAAAGCATGGTTTATTAACTCAAAGTTCTCAAATCAAGTCATACTCCCATACTGTACAAATACAGCATGGCATCATTTGTGAATCAATGCTAGATCAAGCAAAGATTACACTACACTACACATCATTAAAGATTTGCAGGAACATTCTTAAAAATAATCAGACTTATCATAGTATAGATAAGAAGCACTTTGTTTCTTCCACTCATCTAAAATTAGTATCTATACAGTACACAAGAAATGATTTGATGTAGTGGTTAAAATATCAGGCTAGAAAACCTGGAGACTGTGAATTCTATTTGCACTTTAGGCCAGACATGTCAAACACAAGGCCCGGGGGCCAGATCCGGCCCGCGAAGTGGTTTCATGTGGCCCGCGAAGCCATCCTGGAAACAGTGAGGGAACGGCCCCCTCTGCCTTGGCCCCCTCCTTCTGCCAGAGACCCTCAGATCTGTCCCACTCCTGCCCAGGCCCCCATAGGCACCCTCGATGCAAACGATGTAGAGCTGGCCACGCCCACTCAGTAGGCCATATGCACTCTAGCCATGCCCACCCAGTAGGCCACGCCCACCCAGGCCACACCCACCCGGCCCCCTGAGGGCAACCGCAATGCTGATGCGGCCCTCAATGAAATTGAGTTTGACACCCCTGCCTTAGGCACAAAGGCAGCTGAGTGATTTTGATCCAGTCACTCTTTCTTAGCCTTAGAAAGGAGGCAATGAGAAAAAAACTTGCCAAGAAAACTACAGGGACTGGTCGATCCAATCACTAGGAGTCAACAACTGACTTGAAACCACATACATATACATACGCACAATAAAATAAACAGTACATATGAAGTTGTTTTATATAAAGGTAGGCCGTTGGCGTATGTCTTCCCTATAGATATCAGCTCTCCAAAGTTTTAAACAGAAATCTCTTCAGTTTTACTTTATGTTATCAAGGTTTGAATGCATAATCTTTTGCAAACCTATTTAGCTAAGCATTTGTATTATTAAAACTATTGCAGTTATTTGGTAAAAGTAGAATGCAATTCTACTTTCCTAAATAAAATTTTAAAAAATCTGAAAATGAGGTAAGAAACCTAGTGCCTTATAGCCAATGTTTTTATTTTTCAGTTACAATTCCCATAATTCCTGTTCATTTGTTATGCTGACTGGGGCTTATAAGAGATGTAATCCAAAATATCTGGAGAGTACCCAGGCTTTAAGGACAAAAAGGTATGAAAAGAACCAAAGAAATAAGTTAACATCTTTAACCATCCAATTTTGCCCTTGTGGAATATTATTACTTCAGTAATATAAAATACTGTAAGGTGCTATCATGACTACTTATTAATAGCCTATTTCATAGATGAGCAAATCTATATTTAGTGAAAGCTGCATGCTCATACTAACTCACTGAGTAGGATGGAATTTTAATAGATGTTTCCTCAAAATAAAAATGTAACACATCCAATGTATTAAAGCTTCTGAAATAAGCAAATATTAAATGGTTTTTAGGCTATCTGATACCAGGGCAATAAAAAACAAAAGAAAAATCCGACGTTACCCATGTTTTATTTGCTGAGAAAAATGAAACAGGTAAACTATAGGGGGAAAAAAACTCTCCTAACAGGACAGCAACATTATTCAAGTTTAGAGACTTTATTTTCATTTCTCCAACAATGAATTAAGGGTAAGCTTATGCCAATTATCAGGAAAGAAAGGGAAGGGATAGGAAGGGCACCAGCTTTGCTTCTTCCTGTATAGGACAGGGCTGTAATCTTGAAATTTCTATTATCACAACCATCCAAAGGCAGCAATGAGATTCTTCTATAAATATACCAAAACAGAATGTATGGGCTACACATATTTTTATTTCAATCATATTTCATCCATGAATTTAAGGTACTACCCATATTTCTTTAACTTTTATTTTAGTCTGACAGTTAGTGAATGGCCAAGATTAGCCAGTAAGCTTTCTCCCTAAGGTAACTACACAGAGGTCTCTTCGATATGCATATTGACTTTGGTAGCACTGCAGAGCATAATTTGGTTATTGGTTTCTTCAGGAAATTGGTTTCTTCTGCGCTATCAGAGAGAGGGAGAAGTCTATTTCTGAGAAACTGAAAAATAAGTTTATATTTTTTTTTCCTTTAACTTCTCCAGCACTACTAGTGCGTATTTGTCCCAACTACCGGTATATACAAATTTTAAAATCAGCAAAGCTGAGCTTTCAAACCTCATCAGGCCTTGCTTCTCTCCCATGACATATCCCTAGGCTGCAGCACAAGGAGAAAAGCAACCCCCGTGATTCTGTCACAACAGGTTATTATTTATAAAGTATTCTCTCATTTAAGAATCAGCACGTCACCGTTTTGTTCTCTCTCCCAATTTCTTCTCCCGTGTCCAGTCTTATTACGAAACTGTAATCCTAAAGGCACACAGTCTCCTTTGCGTTGATCAGGAAACCACCTTAGAACCCTTGAGATAAATAAACGGATAATCAATATACACAAATGCCTCGTGATATGCAACGTAGCCTTCCGAGAGAACGATTTTGCAAAACAGGAGACAGAAAAAAACAAACAACAATTAGGGACCGCGTTCCTCCGATCCTTTCCTAAGAAACATCCTGTACACCCCGGAAATAACCCCCCCCCAAAGCACAAACTTGGCTCTGATTTTGGCTTTCCTTTCTGCTTTACGTCCTTCTGACCTGGTCACTGACCAAAGCATGAAGTTGTTGGTTTTTTTTTAGGTGCGTAACCGCTCTAAAATGGGGAGGGGGAAGAGGAAGAAAAAGCCAGCACTCGGGCTAATAAGATGGTGGGGGGGGGAGGGAGAAGAGACAGGAATCGACGAATTCACGGCCTCCTTCGCCCACGTTACTCACTAGCGCTGCCTGCTGCAACCAGGAAACCCCTCGAGACCGGAACAGCCGCCACCAAAGACCCCTCCCCCCGCCTCTCACGTCGAACTGCGCTTCCGCCCGCCGAGCAAGGAAAAGGAGGAGGCGCGGCTGATTAAAGGTAACTGCTATTGCGCCTGCGCTTCAGGGGGGGAATCACGCCGGCCAGGACGCAGGCGGAAAGCACGCGCCGCTGCTACTTCGGTGTGAGGTCACAGGGCTGGCCGGGCGCCCGAGCACGTGCGCTTGGTTCCCCTCTTTCCACCCCCCCCTCGTTAGAACGGAGTCCTTTGGATCCAGCCTTCCTCGACGTATCAAAGGAATTATGGGGGGGGGTTGTGGGTGTCTAAATCAGCATAGTTGGAGGGCACCAGATGGTGACGGCCTTTTTTAATTTTTTTTTTAAATTCCATTTGTATCCCGCCCTTCTCCGAAGACTCAGGGCGGCTTACCAGCTTAGCAGTAGCCTTCATTCTATGTATATGCCTGCTTGTTAGGGCTTTCACACACACACACACACACACACCCCGAGCGGCATTATTACAAAGTCAGCTTAATTGCCCCCAACAATCTGGGTCCTCATTTTACCTACCTCGGAAGGATGGAAGGCTGAGTCAACCTTGAGCCTGGTGGGACTCGAACCTGCACTAATTGCAGGCAGCTGGTGTTACTTAAGGAGGCATTAGCCCACTGCTCCACCAAGGCTTGATCTTTGTGGATCCAGAACTCATAATTTGGGACTTTAAACAAGCCGGCGCATGGCTTCCAATTCAGCCTTCTTTAACCGGCTGGATCAAGATGATGAGTCTTGGTGCTCTGCTCTCGGAGAGCACCATTAAGGACTCTGGAAATGTTCAAGCGGTTGTCCCAAGCGTTAGCTAGATGCTGTGGACTACAACTCCCACCCAGATAACTAGGGAGTTCTGGGGTTTGTAATCCAAAGGAAAGGGTATGCTCCTCCCTTCCCCCCCCATTTTTTTAGAAGATGGATACAGATTTATCCAAAAGGCCTTGGATCTGTGGGGGGGGGGAGCTGGGAATCAAATCCTTTCAGTACTGGTGGTTAAAAACACATTTCCTTCATCGCTTGTAGATTGTTCTAGTACTTTTGGAATAAGATTTTTTTTTAATTTGTTAATCTGGGAAAAAAGGTTTTTAGTACAACAAAACTGATGCAACCCTGGGGAGTGCTGGTGGCTTGAGGGCACTGTCGTATACTTTTGCCCTTCTGAAATTTTTAACTTTGATTTTTACTTTTAGCTTGTAAGTTCTGACTTATTCCGCTTTTTATTTTTATTATTTATTTTTTTATTTATTAAATTTGTATACCGCCCTTCTCCCGAAGGACTTAATTTGTGGTTTTATTCAGAGTTTATATTGTTTTATTATGTTGTAAACTGCCTAGAGTCATTTGGATGAGATGGGCAGTGTAGAAATTTAATAAATGAACAAATGAACATGATACATAAAAGGAGGCATATGATTTTAAAGCTGATAAGAGATGTAAATCAACTAAATTGGTTTTCTCCAATCTTGCAGTCTCTTTTTCTATTGAAGTCTTAATTCCCAGATGAGTAACCTGTCTCTTCATTTCAAAGCCTGACAGTTTTGGTGATCATCTGTAATTTTCTTAGCTTACAGAATAAGAGCTGCAACCATGTGTAAATTCACAGTTCCAGTGATACAGAGTTTATGCGAGTAGACTGTTTGCATGAATAATATTTTGAGAAAGTGAGCTGGCAGCTATTTATCAGAGTGATGATTGCAACCTCATATAGTTATCTGCTGGGCACAGTTCAGAGAAAGTGAGTATGGCCAAATTCCATGCTTAGGCATCGTAAAGTTCTATGGAATGAATCCACAGGCTCCATCCAACAGAAAAAGGATTTCAAAATCTAATCACAGATTTTTCTGTGAAGCTAAAATGTCATTTCTGCTATTTCAAATTATTTCTGATTGTAGTCAGCCTTGACTTATTCTATATATTGTACAAAATTCCACTGTGATAGGAAAGCTTGATTTGCCTAATAGAGGTAAAAATACATTCCAACGGGGGGGGGGAGGGAGTCATAGAAGGATATATAAAAATTATGCAAAATGCATCCCCATCAGTTAAAAAAGACAAAAGCTTGTCTTTTGCCCACACACATTCCATATGTGATAACAAATCGCTCTATCAATACTTCTGTTTTCCCAATTCTGAATCTAATTGGGAGTCTGCTGACAAAAGAATTTCTTTATATTAAGGTAAAGGTAAAGGTTCCCCCGAACATGCGTGCTAGTTGTTTCCAACTCTAGGGGCCGGTGCTCATCTCCGTTTCAAAGCCGAAGAGCCAGCGCTTGTCCAAGGACATCTCCGTGGTCATGTGGCCGGCATGACTAGAGGCCAAAGGCGCACGGAACACTGTTACCTTCCCACCGTAGTGGTCCCTATTTTTCTACTTGCATTTTTACGTGCTTTCGAACTGCTAGGTTGGCAGAAGCTGGGACGAGTAACAGGCGCTCACTCTGCTACGCGGCACTCAGGATTTGACCCGCCAAACTGCCAACCTTCTGATCGACAAGCTCAGTGTCCTAACCCTGTGAGCCACCGCGTCCCTTTCTGTACATTAACACTCATTAAATAGTTACTTGAGGTATCTCTTGGTCTCTGGGAAGGCACCAGCTAAGACTCTTTAGAAATTAAAAGTTGAACTACTATACTAATATATACCAACTATTAAAATATTAAGTGATTGTACAATGATATTGAAGGGAACAAGATATACTTAAGAGTAGCCCCATGGCGAGATAAGCAGCAAATAAATTTTAAAATTATACCTCTGTATCCCATTTTTGATACTGAGAATTGCATAGTAGTGGAAAAATTCATAGATCCTTTTTTTAGTCTAATATATCTAATGTATATAATAAAGCTAAAACGCCAGTTTGGTCTAATGGTTAAGGCAGTAGGCAAGAAACCAGGATATTGTGAGTTCTAGTCCCACCTTAGCCATGAAAGCCAGCTGGGTAACTTTCGATCCAGTCACTTTCTCAGCCCAATCCACCTCACGGGGAAGTTGTGAAAAAATAATAAGAAGATAGGTTTGCTGCTTTGAGTTATTTGTAAAAATAACAAAGGCGGGATACAAATAAACAGAAAAAATGTAAAACTATAAGGTTAAATCAGGCATTGATAAAGGTATTGGCACCTTCTACTCAACTAATTCTGGTTTGCTCTTACACTCTTATTAAATAAGATTTTAAATAAGGTGTCAGGACTAGCATCAACTTTATTTATGGGATGCCTTTAGGCTGTATGTAAGTCTTCACAGGCATTTTTGGAGGGGAAAAAGATGTAACCCAATGCTTGTTTTGAAGTATGCCAAATTACTAAAGACAATCTAAAGATTAAATGTGGGGGTGAAGTAGATGCTCTCATATTCAATGAGCACATTGGCATACATTAAAATTCAAATATGTGAACAACTGGTTCTCTGTGTGGATGCCGCTTCTGGAAGTCCATTCTGGGCCTGGGCAACAAAAAATTAGCTACCGGTTCTGCTGACGTGGTGCAAACTGGCTGAAGCCCACCACTGCCTATAAGTAAATTCTGCTATGGAATCCTTCCATTGCTATTTACTTTTTGTATGATAATTTCAGTCCTGCCTAATCGAATAATTATTTCTCATTCTATTTTGGAGAAGTGGGGCTAGAGATCTGGCTGTTTGGGCTATGTAGAACATGGCTCCTCCCTTAAACTTTATTCTTAAGAAAATTGTTTTAAGGTTTCTATTTCTATGCAAGACTCACTGAATACTTTTTTCCATACAGCATGCTAGATGTCTGTCAATCTAGAACACGGGGGTCAAACCCACCACATCATGTGACGTGTCGCGACGTATCGCAATTCTTTTTGCATTGCCGGCAATGGGGTGGGCGTGGCTTTGATATGATGAAACCGGCCCGTGGGCTGGCAGTTTGACACCCCTGATCTAGAAGTTTCTTTTTCTGACCACAGAATACATATACTTTAAAGACATCTCCATGCCTGTCCTGGCTGATGGCTATAAAATAGCATAAGCAATGTAAATTCTTGCTGCCAGGGGATGCAGTAATCTCTTACAGATGAGGCAGGCTTAGATCGATTCAGTTGCATTACCTCCTATATCAGTTTAAAAGAACACTGCACAACCATTAATTTGTCATGACATTTTTCATCACTTGGCAGAATCATCAAGGCATACAGTTGATCCCCAAAAGAAATACTCATTTGGTATTGCCACGTTTGGAACTTCCCCCTTTTTAATGCCACAAAATAACCCTTTTTCTTAAATTTGTGGCATTCAGGCATCTTATGGGATATTCTGTTCTCCATGCAT
Organism: Vipera ursinii; assembly: GCF_947247035.1. NCBI lineage: Eukaryota > Metazoa > Chordata > Lepidosauria > Squamata > Viperidae > Vipera > Vipera ursinii. Next base: position 197,235,171 of record NC_139513.1, read on the forward strand.
GCCCTCTGAGTTCATCTAAAGCCCTTCAATCTCTGTATTGATGTGGAGAGTTTTGATCACAGGCAAAGCTCATCTGTTCTGGCTTTATAGACTTTCTTTGGGTGACTCAGGCATGCAGCTCACAAAATGTTTTTTGGCCCTCACAATTCAAAGTTTTTTTTTATCATCTGTCCAGCATTTCTAAGGTTAAAGCAGTTCCTGACTGTGGCTTTGGGCTAAAACCTGGCCCAAAATATTCATAATTTGCCTGCCTTGTCCCAAATAGTATTGTCCTAATTGCATAAGAAATGTTGGCTTTCTTGTGCTTCATCTCGATACATATTTGTGCAGATTCCAGGATCATGAATTTTTTTAGTACATGGAAACAAAACATTCTTAACTATAGCAATGGTAAAATATTTTTTGAAATGTGCTTTGTCTGTGGTATAAATGAGAGTGCGTACATAGATTTTTCTTTCTTTTGCTTTCATTGATAGTAAATCTGTAGGAAAATTACTAAACAGAACAAATGCAATGCATGTGAAGAGGAAACACCCAGGTGGGGATTTTTTTAACCATGCCAAGTATTCAGATTGTAGAAGTTAGAGCTGCAGATGACTGTTATGAATATATGCTTGGGTATCTCAAAACTGTAAAAGATCCCCATACTTTATACTGTGCTTGTTCTTTTCTAAAGAGATAAGGAGGTAAACATAACTACAGCTTGAGAAAGGACAAATGTGATTCGCCCAAAAAAAATAATAATAAACAAGAAAATGTTTATCTTCCTCCTGCCGTGCCTAAAAAAATGTGCCACACACTTTTGTCTGTTAATTTTTCCATTAAGAGAAATGATTAGGCAGAACAAAGAAATAACCCATGCTGTGTCACTTTTTATAAAGGTATTGTGGGGAAAATACAGGGATTGTAACATGCAGATGTTATATCTTTTCCCCTCCTAAACTGGGGATTACTACCTGTATTATGAAGCTGCTTGAAAGAAATGTGAGATAAAAAGGTAGTATACTCCGTGTGTTATTTTAACAATACTGGAGAGCTGTATTGAATCAAATCTTGTCCTCTATGCAGGCAGTCCTTGCTTAGTGACTACAATTGAAACTGGCAACTCTGTTGCTAAGTATCATGGTTGCTAAGAAGAAAATCACACAACGAAGATGGGTTTACTACCTCATTTCCACCATAATCATTAAGCAAAATATTACATGACCATGAACTTACCATTTTATTTTGGCATTCTTCATTAATTCTGCTTGTCACAAGCTAATTGCAAAGCATCCAAACCGCAATTGCGTGATTGTGGTGCGCTGCAATGGTCAAAAATGCACACTGGTTGCAAAAAACCTGAATGGCGACCACTGGACACTGTGACAGTCATAAATGCGAGGATTGGTCACAAAGTTATTTTTTTACACCACTGTAACTTTGAACAGTCGCTAAGTGAGGTTGTCAGTAAGTGAATCTATCTGTAAATGAAAATATGTCGATTCCCAGAGGGAAAATCTGGGAATCCTTGGTGGAGCAGTGGGCTAATGCCTCCTTAAGTAACACCAGCTGCCTGCAATTAGTGCAGGTTCGCATCCCACCAGGCTCAAGGTTGACTCAGCCTTCCATCCTTCCGAGGTAGGTAAAATGAGGACCCAGAATGTTGGGGGCAATTAAGCTGACTTTGTAATAATGCCGCTTGGGGTGTGTGTGTGTGTGTGAAAGCCCTAATAAGCAGGCATATACATAGAATGAAGGCTACTGCTAAGCTTGTAAGCCGCCCTGAGTCTTCGGAAAAGGGCGGGATATAAATGGAATTAAAAGAAAGAAAAAAAAAAGAAAAAAAGAAAATTTGGTGAAACCAACTGCAGTTTCTGGGACTTCCAGTTAACAGAGGCATGAGAGGGAAGTGCGTTCAATGTGGCTGAGCATGTGATGCCAGTGTGCGCACACTCATACCAAAATCAGGAAATCTGATATAATAGAGGGCTATCCTCCTCAAGCATCTTTTATGATGACAGTAATTACACCATTAGCGAATGATTTACCGCTGAGAAGAAAATTACCAGGGAAGTCAATTCCATCACGTTCAGTGGAAATAAACCACAAGTCAGCTTCTTCAGCATCAGGCAAGCACTGCCTGGTATGCTTTGTCTCCTATTTTCTGGTGCTAACCCAAAGCAGTCACAATTTATTGTCAAGAGCACTGATGCAAGTTCTGTCCTAGGACCATCCTATAAACTGCTCGTTTTATGGCTGAAGGGAGCTTTCCCGTCATCACAGCCTCTAAGAAATATTAAATCAAATCTCTGTAAAGAAAATATTTGCAAGAGGAGGTTAAAATATTTTTTTCTAGATTAAACACACATTTTTTTCAATAATCATTTTCAAAAGTAACTAGTGTTGACATTGCTTTAAAGTCAGTTGAAATAAATAAAACTCCATCAGTTGTCTATTATTATTCTTAGTGTTATTATTTTAAATGTATTGGAGAATTGGGCAGAAGATTGTGAGCACCAGCAGAAAATAAATACGGTCAAAACCTATTTCCAGAAACTTAATATAATGGAAGTAAGCCTTCTTTCTTGTCCACTTTCTACAGAAGTGCATTTCCCCAGAAATCTGAATGGTTCCTACCATGCTGGTTTTTAGACCATTAAATTTTATTATTTCCAGGTTGGAATTGGGATGTTTTAACATTGTCCTCTCTGGCTTTGAAGTGTTTTTTTAATGTAATTGATGCTCTTGTTATATGTGTGTGACTTTCAAAAACTGGAGGAACATGTAAGAATGGTGAAATAAATTAACAATGGTTTGTAGATAAAGCCCACCTTTATCAGGCTTAGCCTGTTCTGTGAACCATGTGTAAAGGAAAAGTAAGACAGGGCTTAGCTTTGCAAAAGTTGGGATGATACTTGTTCCCTCCTGATTATCTTTTGATGATTGGAGAAACTCAGACCAGCTCAGCTAGGCCAACATAGCAAGACACGCTGAAGAGAAAGAGTTCTCTCAAGGTTGCGAAGAATATTAAGGAAGGAAAAATGTTTGCAATTATTATGACTGATGCATTAACCCAGACATGTCAAACACAAGGCCCGGGGGCCAGATCCGGCCCGCGAAGTGGTTTCATGTGGCCCACGAAGCCATCCTGGAAACAGTGAGGGAGCGGCCCCCACTGCCTTGGCCCTGGCCCAGAGACCCTCCTTCTGCCAGAGACCCTCAGATCTGTCCCACTCCTGCCCAGGCCCCCATAGGCACCCTTGATATGAACGATGTAGAGCTGGCCACGCCCACCCAGTAGGCCATACGCACTCTAGCCACGCCCACCCAGTAGGCCATACGCACTCTAGCCACGCCCACCCAGTAGGCCATACGCACTCTAGCCATGCCCACCCAGTAGGCCACGCCCACCCTGGCCATACCCACCCGGCCCCCTGAGGGCAACTGCAATGCTGATGTGGCCCTCAATGAAATTGAGTTTGACACCCCTGCATTAACCCAAGTTAATAATGTATGTGTGTTTTGAAGTCAGTTCTCTTAGTTGTATAAGACTTACCTTGAACTAAGTATGCAAAAGGATTGCAGTCTAGATCACTCTGTGCAAGAAGTCAACATGTCAACCTTGCTGCAAATTGCAACAGCTTTTTGGTAGTCTCCTCTTCCTCTTTACTCCCACCCCACCTTCCTGTATAATGTGCCTTTTGAATTACCTCAAGAAAGGATTTTTTAAAAACACGTTTGCACTTGGAGGCTCAAGAGAGCTATTCTTGGATCAGCAAGAAACATTGATTGCAACCTGTTTCAAAGGATTTGTGAAATTCTCAGCATGTGTGAATCGTAAATCGCACCCCACAGGCCAGAAGCCTGATGACATGTGGAAAGCTTTGCTCACTATTTGTCCTTGGAAATGTGTAAGTACAGAAGTTAATCCTTCTTGGGATAAATCTCATTTATGTGTTTGTCTCCTCAGCAAGGTTTATCCTACTTCATTAAGTTTTGGCATCTCAAAGGGCAACAGCTGCACCGTTGCACGGCCACTGCGTGAAAAACCTCCACTCACGATCATGTTTAATGCAAACTTATTCCTCTTTTCAACGACAGGAACGCTAAGCCAGATTTTTCTTATCTTATTGCTATTTGCTCTTTAAAGTATTTTGATTTTAAACAAAGATACTGTACAAGGTCTTCAGCTGCTGTACCCTGGCAGGGTTCCAATCCTTAAGCATGACTCCCTCCCTCCAACTCAGTTGGGAACCTAACCTAACTTAGAAGAGATTAGTGGCTTAACAGACGATCAGAGGGGGAAATATGCTTGTTTATATGTAAGGGCAAGAAGAATGATTTCTCTGACTCACATAGAGCATGATGCAAAGCTTTTCATTAAAGCAGTGATGGAGAACTGGTGGCCCTCCAGATCTTGCAGACCGGGCCAGCATGACTAGGCTTGAGGGGGAAGAGGCAGCATTTACAAGTCAGCAATCTCTGGAAGCTTCCCAGACTTCTTCCCTGAAGTCTAGATGATCAGACTTGAGCCAGTATAGTGTAGTGGTTACATTATTCAACTAACGGGTGTGGCTATTCATCCTCTCTCAACCCAGCCTACCAACACAGGTTGTTATCGTAGGACAGACATGTCAAACACAAGGCCCGGGGGCCAGATCCGGCCCGCAAAATGGTTTCGTGCGGCCCGCGAAGCCATCCTGGAAACAGTGAGGGAACGGCCCCCACTGCCTTGGCCCTGAGACCCTCCTTCTGCCAGAAACCCTCAGATCTGTCCCACTCCTGCCCAGGCCCCCATAGGCACCCTTGATGTGAACTATGTAGAGCTGGCCACGCCTACCCAGTAGGCCATACGCACTCTAGCCACGCCCACCCAGTAGGACATGCCCACCCAGGCCACACCCACCCAGCCCCCTGAGGGCAACCGCAATGCTGATGCGGCCCTCAATGAAATTGAGTTCGACATCCCTGTCGTAGGACAAAGTAGGAGAAAGGAGTGCTCTCTCTCTTTCCTTGAGGTCCTGTAGGAAAGGTGAGGCATAAATCTAATGTGTGCATTGAACAAATACAACAGAGTTTGCACCACTGAGTCCCGGTTCCAAATTTATGGGGTAGGTCCTGAGTCGGTTTCTCCCTCCCTGTTGCCCACTGACTTGTCGTCTTTTAGGACCCCAAAGGGACAGCACAAGCCAGAACATGCTTGATGATCTCCAGTTCTTTTAGACTACAACTGCCAGTATTTCTGACTGGTCAGGTGGCTGGCTCTACTGAGTATTATTATCCTAAATACCTAGCAGGCATCAACAAAAAATTAAACTTTTGGCTCCAGGCTTTTAGTAATTCCAGAATATTGATGGACAGCATAAGCTATTTTCATTTTCTGGATTTACACAGATTATATCAACCCAAATGGTTTGCTTGGTTCTGGCTATGGATTGCAAACTATGATATACATTGCATGTACCAAGTTAATTCTGCTTTGTTAAGCAAGCTATGGCTTAGTGTATAGATCCAGCCAGTGATTAAATGTTCTTATTAAGTCTATTAATTCCCAAAACAGCATACAGGTTTGTAGTACTGTATAACTTCAGGAAAACCTTTCTCATTTATCTCAATATTTACAATGAAAGTATTGTTGATTAAATGTATTTACTCTGGCTAACCCAATATGAAATAAATTCTTGTTTACAGTGGAACCCTAACAAAAATACATGCAGAAAGGATAGAAAAAAACACATATGAAACTGGATTGCTGACTGGAACACTGATTTGCTGCCACATCCAATTTTTCTCATTAGAACTTGTTTTATTTGAACATGACTCAGTACTCCGTGTAAAATCTGAAGTTCTTAATCGTATTAGTATATGGAAACAAATTAATTATGCATGATATTGGAAGTGGGTTGTTAGTTCAAGGCTGGAAAGATCAAACAAACATAGCCATTACTTCAAACAGTATCTGATACATATAACACCTCGTTTTAGGATCATTTACTGAATAATAATCTACGTGGAAGTGCAAACACAAATGCTATTTTGTGTATCTTTTAAAGAAAATTCCACTGAATATTTTCTGTTATTATTTTTGAAAATATGGTAACAGTCATCCCAGCAAATAGACGAATTCAGAATTAATCTTTTGTTCACAATACAGAGAAAAATGCTGGCTGCTAAATTCTCTTCCTGTCAGCAGCGTTCACCAAATTTCATCCCGTATGCAGGGACTGGTAGGGAGGTAACATAAAGGAAAGGAGAAACTGGCAAAAGCTAACTGTGTTCTGGAATTCTATATTATTCATGGAGGAGAAATTAGGCTTCAGTTCAAAATCAAAATTTATGGCCAGAGCAACAACTTACAACATACAAATCTGAAATACCCAAATTTTCAGCAAAAACTGGATCATATAATTGGTTCATAGCTACCACAATCCTAACAGTCCTAACATCTTTTAGGTAAAGGTAAAGCTTCCCCTGCACATGTGTGCTAGTCGTTTCCAACTCTAGGGGCCGGTGCTCATCTCTGTTTCAAAGCCGAAGAGCCAGCGCTTGTCCGAGGACGTCTCCGTGGTCATGTGGCCGGCATGACTAGACGCCAAAGGCGCACGGAACGCTGTTACCTTCCCACCGTAGTGGTCCCTATTTTTCTACTTGCATTTTTACGTGCTTTCAAACTGCTAGGTTGGCAGAAGCCTAACATCTTTTACCCTCTAACAAATATAGAATGTGTCCATCGATTGGGACAAATTATTTAACCCCAATTACTTGAATAAATCACAACTGGCTCTGCTCACATCACCACAATTGTTTGGGTTCCTACAAGAGGTTAAGCCCAAATTGAACAATCTGTCTATCTTAGCTTGAGATGAGAACCAAGTTATAATATTATCAGATGGGAATTTTCTTAATCCAATAAGCAGCAGCTACAGCCCAAGAGGAAGAACAGAGACGGAAAAAATAACCAAGGATGAGCAGGGGTGCAATTTTCAGAACTAGGAACTATTCTAATCAGCTTGTTTTAGTCCAGTGTTTCTCAACCTTAGCAAAGTTAAGATAGGTGGACTTCAACTCCAGAATTCATAATAACAGAGTTGGGGGGGGATGTTGGAGGTCCTCTAGTTCAACCCCCTTGCTCAAACAGGAGACCCTATAGCCTATATACCATTCCAGACAAGTGACTGTCCAATCTCTTCTTAAAAGCCTCCGGTGATGGAGCACCCACAATTTCTGAAGTTAAGTCATTCCACTGGTTAATTGTTCCCACTGTTAGGAAATTTCTCCTTAGTTCTGGGTTGCTTCTCTCCTTGATTAGTTCCATCATTTCTTATGTTGCTTTCTTGGAGTTTTGGAAAAATAGATTGACCCCCTCTTCTTTGTGGCAGTCTCTCAAATATTAGAACACTGCTATAAGGCTACCTCTAGTCCTTTTTACTAGACTAGTCATATCCAATGCTTGCAACCATTCCTCATATGTTTTAGCCTCCAGCCCCCTAATCATTCAATTCCCCAGCCAGCATACAGATTTGGGGGAAAACAATTGGCAAATAATGAAACCAAAATGAAATCTTAACCCCCACTACTGTGAGTTATGCACGTGCCTCAACTGTCATGGCCCAGGTGACATTTATATGATGATGACATCATGGTTGTTAGAGACTATACTGATTATATATATAGAAGAAGAACGAAGCTGAAGCCACCAGCCTGAGGATGATGGATGAGATTTCATCGAAACGTTGCTCTTATACCTTCAATTCTACGTGGGGAAAAAACCGAATGACCAAAGATATATATATATATATATATATATATATATATATATATATATATATATATATATATATATATATATATATATATACATATAAGTGTATATACACATATAAGTGTATATACAGTATATCCAGTAAATGAAGAATCTGGCACCCACCTTTTCTTTCAAATTTTCTGAACAAATTTTTGATTACCATAAACTAAAATGGCTCTCCCCTTACAACATAAGATATACATGGCTCCTTGAAGGAGTGAGGATGGCATTGTGGCAGAAATCAGTGACCAGAAGGCAAATTTTGACCACTTTTAATCTCTCCAAGAAAGGAGAGGTTGTGAAATTGCCAACAACTGCTCCTCCAACTTGTGGACTGCAGGAACCCAGGTTTTGGTGATTGGTTTGTGTGTGGAGCCACAGGAGTCAAGGAGGTTCCACCAAGTTCACTAACATTAACATAGTTTCCATAGACAAGAAGTTCAGTTAAGCCTCTTTCTTAAGCACTTTTGGCATTGCTTTTTCATTACTTATCAACTATTACTAACTTTCAGATTTGCAAGTTTTACAACATTCACTAGGTGAGTGCTTGAGAAATACATTTTAAGTGTAGGATTAAGGACTTTAAAAATGGAGGAAATAAACAGCCAAAGGGTGATTAGAATTTTGATTGCAGAAATGTATAAATGGATTAAGGATCCAGAGGGGTTTTAAATAATTTTAAGAGGTTAAAAGATGTTACTGGGTAAGACTGAGACGTGAGGGTGTGGATTTAAAAACGATAAGAATGATATGGAAAAAGATGTTATCCTGGATAAAAGGTAAAGGTAAAGGTTCCCCCGCACATGTGTGCTAGTCGTTTCCAACTCTAGGGGCCGGTGCTCATCTCCGTTTCAAAGCCGAAGAGCCAGCGCTTGTCCGAGGATGTCTCTGTGGTCATGTGGCCGGCATGACTAGACGCCAAAGGCGCACAGAACGCTGTTACCTTCCCACCGTAGTGGTCCCTATTTTTCTACTTGCATTTTTACGTGCTTTCGAACTGCTAGGTTGGCAGAAGCTGGGATGAGTAACAGGCGCTCACTCTGTTACGCGGCACTCGGGATTCGACCCGCCAAACTGCCGACCTTCTGATCGACAAGCTCAGCGTCCAAACCCACTGAGCCACCGCGTCCCTTGATCATCCTGGATACACATATCCATATGAAACAGGCTGATATCTTAATATTTAAAAGGGATATTCAAACAACAAACCAGAAGTGCGATTTGGATACTTTTCTTATTTTGGATATAAAAAAGAGACTCGTTAAAATTTCAAAGGGTTTTCTGAGAAGAGACGAGGAGAAAATAAAATCAAAGGGAAAGAGTATAAAGTTAATTGATTTGATCAAGATTAAAATATATGCATTGTTCTTGTTTGCAATAACCCTTAGTGGATTTTTGCTAACCAGGACTGAATGATAAGACTTTAAAGATTTAGAAAAAGAAATTTTTTGTTGATTTTCTGGTAACAGTTAATGGACTTTTGCTTACTAGAACTGAATGTTGAGCTTTAAGAATTTGTTTATAGAAAACAGTTGAGATATGGGAAGAAAATATATTTTCTTGTCAGAGTAGGTGATAAGTCCTTGAATTGATTATGTGATGTAATGTGAAGTCATTTCTTTATATATTTCTTTTCATTTTGTTTACTAAATTCTTGTTTTTCCTTCTTCTTTTTCTTTTTCTTTTGCATTTATTAAACTCCCTGTTTTCATTCTCTTTTATATTTTAGTTTGTATTAGTCTTTTTTCTTTGTCAATGTAAACTTTAATAAAAATAATTAAAGTCCCAGAACCTTAAAAAACACCTCTTTATAGTTTAAGGATTCATTCTATTTTCATGACATTCCTTTCACACATTTTTATAACCTATTTTGAAAATGCTTCCCAGATAGCCTTGAATGAGGAATAAAATAAGATTTGTGATAGTTTATTAAAATACCACCAGCATTTTTTTAAAATCACTTCTGACTGGAAAATTGATCTAATATGGCTGTTTTACAGGAATTATGCCTCTATATTACCTCAGTACAGTCAGTGCTGGAACACTGCTCTATGTTCTTTTTTTTTTTTTTTTTAATTTTTTATTAAATTTATTATTTAAAAACATTGGACACAGTACCAGCGAGCTGACAAACCTTTTTGTCTACAATGTTTAAATATATATATATATATACATGTATATATGTACATCAAAAATACACTTAAATACACTTAGATTACAAATCGGTGAAATACCACAATATTTAAAACAGTGAGCTAGTCTGTAAAACCTAATAGAGACCTTTCTTTTTATCCATCCAAAGATACAATTTGTTCCAAATTCTATAATAGTCTGATTGATCTTTATTCTTTAATTCCAAAGTTAATCTGTCCATTTCAGCGCAATCCCAAATTTTCCTAATAACCTCTTTTTGTCCTGGGATCTCATTCTTTTTCCATTTTTGCGCAAATGATATTCTAGCTGCTGTGATAATATGGATCGTTAAGTATAGCACATCTTTAGGATATTTCTCTTTCGTGATTCCCAACAAGAAAAGTTCTGGACTAAACTCCAGATCTTGTTTCAATATTTCTTTCAGCCAAATCCAAATCATTCTCCAAAATTTTTGTGTTTTACTGCAAGACCACCACGTGTGGAAGTATGTGCCTATCTCTTCAGAACACTTCCAACATTTGGGAGATACTGTTGTGTACATTTTTGCTAAGCGGGCTGGGGGAAGATGCCATCGGTAAAACATTTTAAATAAATTTTCTTTATACGATGAGGCCAGTGTTATCCTTTTATTCCTATCCCAAATTGTTTGCCAAGTATCTAGGTCGATGTTATGTCCTAAATTGTTAGCCCAGATCAACATGGGGTCTTTCACTTGCTCTTCAAACAGCTTATATCCCAAAAGTAATTTATAAAAATTCCTTATTTGTTTAGAGTCCGGTCCCAATAATATTTTGTCCAATGCTGTTTCAGAGGTGTATATCCCCCATTCATTTTTATCCTTCCTAAATCTCGATTGGATTTGTAAGTAGGCCCACCAATCGAGTTTTATACCTTGTAATTCTAGTTCATTCCTAAGTTTCAATTCCCCCTCCTCATTCAGAATATCCTTGTATGAGATTATGTTACCCAAATCAAACAGATTTGGGTAAACTATCGCTTCAAGGGTGGATAGCCAGACCGGTATTTTGGTGTAATTGTGAGATCTAATTTTTTTCCAAGTATTGAGTAGCGCTTGCCTGATCCGGTGTCTTTGAAAATGCGAGAAAAGACCTTGTTTCTCCGTCCATAGGAAAGCATGCCAGCCATATTGCAAATCGTGACCCTCTAAAGTTAATAGTCTTCTATTTCTCAAGATTACCCATTCTCTAATCCAGCTCAGGGCCGCGGCGTGGTAATATAATTCCCAGTCTGGCAATCCAAAACCCCCATTTTCCTTCGTGTCTTGTAAATATTTCAATTTAATTCTTGGTTTTTTCCCCTGCCAAATAAAATTTAGTGATAATTTATCCAAATTTCGAAAAAATTTAGAGTCGAGTTGAATTGGGATATTCTGAAACAGAAACAGGATTTTAGGCAGAATATTCATCTTAATGACAGTGATTCTTCCCAATAATGAGAGTTTTAGGTTTCCCCATCTTTCCAGGTCACCTTTTATTTGATTCACTACACTATCATAATTATCCTTTTTGAGTGAAGTGCATCTAGCCGTAATGTTAATCCCTAAATATTTTATTTTCTTGACTATTTCTATATCCGTGATTTCGGCCAGATTACCTTTTTGTTTATTGGTCATATTTTTAACAATCATCTTGGTCTTATTTCTATTTATTCGCAGTCCGGCAACCTCACCATATTTAGATAATTCTTCCAATAGCTTTGGTCCCGTCTGACATGGATCCTCCATAATAAAAACTAGATCGTCCGCGAAAGCTTGCAATTTAAAGGTTTCCTTTTTAATGGTTAATCCTTTTATCTTTGGGTCGTTTCTTATAGTTCTCGTTAATACTTCAAGAGTCAATATAAACAGCAACGGTGATAAGGGGCAGCCTTGCCGTGTTCCCTTTTGAATTTGAAACTTGCTAGATGCTTCCCCATTAATAATTATTTTTGCTTCCTGATTGTCATAAATTGCCCTAATTATATTTATAAATTTTTCACCCATATTCATAAAGCTAAGCTGTTGGCACAAAAAAGACCATTTAACATTGTCAAATGCCTTTTGGGCGTCTAAGAAAAGTAATGCCATCTGTTGTTCGCTATGTAATTCATAGTACTCCAATGTATCTAATATTATTCTAATGTTGTGCTTAGTGTGTCTCTTAGCGAGAAAACCATTTTGATCTGCGTGTATGAAATCATTCAGAAATCGTTTCAATCGTTCCGCTATAATTGATGTAAATATCTTGTAGTCCGAGTTAAGAAGTGATATGGGTCTGTAATTTTGGATTAATGTATGGTCTGTGTTATCTTTCGGAATAAGGGTTATGTTTGCCTCTAGCCAAGATTTAGGCGTCCTTGCGCCTTCTAATACTGCGTTAAATACCTCCACTAGGGGTTGAGCTAGGATATTTTGTAATTCTTTATAAATCTCTGATGGAAGACCGTCGGGTCCCGATGCTTTATTATTCTTTTGTGCATTAATAGCTTTTATCACCTCAGATAGTCGAATTTCCTCGTTTAACATATTTCTGGTATCTTCTGTGACCTTAGGTAGTTTGGCTCTTTGAAAATATTCCTCCATTTTCTCCACACTTGCCTGGCTATCTTCTTTATATAAACGTTCATAAAATTCCTGGGCTATAATTTTTTTTTTTTCCTCCTGGTGGAATATTCTCCCTTCCTCATCTCGTAGTTCGTGAATCCAGTTTTTCCCCTTTTGTTTTCCCAATTTGTATGCGAGCCACCGGCCCGGTTTATTTGCATTTTCAAAAAAATTTTGTTTCGTGTTTCTCAATTGTTGTGCCAATTTCTCTTTGTCTAGAATGTTAAGTTTGTGTTTAATCAGATCCATAGATTGCTTGATATTCTCTTTTTGTGGATCTTGTTGGAGTGTAACTTCTAAGCTCTTATATTCCTCTTCTAATCTTTCCCGTTGTTGTCTTTTCCCCTTATTTTTATATACCATATATGCCCTCGCTACCCCTCTCATCACAGCCTTAGCTGTATCCCAATTGTTTTGTACTGAGGTGTCTATAGCTTTATTTTCCTTAAAGAAAAAACTTAGTTCTCTCTCCATCTTAGATTTGAATTCGTCTTCTTTTAAAATTGCTCTTTGAAGCGTCCATCTGGATATTTTTTTGGAACCTTTCCAGATAAGTTTAATAGGATTGTGATCTGCCCAAGTACCTGTCGCTATATGTACCTCATCTATTTCTGAACTAATTTCCTTCGTCATCCACACCATGTCTATTCTAGACCATGAGTTATGTCGGTTGGAGTAATATGTATATTGTCTAGCCTTACGATTTTTTTCCCTCCAGACATCTTGGATATTTAGTTCCTCAGCCAAGTTAAGAAAAGATCTCGGTAGAGTTCTTCTCTTCTTTTTCCTAAGCGTCTTTCCCATATAATCCAAATTTATATCTAGGATAGCATTAAAATCTCCTATTAAACAAATCTCCTCATAATCAATGCTACATATCTTATTGTGAAGTGTTTTGAAAAATTGTTCTTGGTTATGGTTTGGGGCATATATCTCTACCATCATGACCTTCCTGTGATTTATTATAACCTCGACTATCAGTATTCTACCCTCTTTATCGTTATAAATTAGTTTTGCAGTCAATTTTGGGTTTACATATAGTGCCACTCCTCTCTTTTTCTTGTGTCGGTCTAAGGAAACGAATAGGTTCCCTATTTTTGGTTGTACTAACAAATATTTTTGTTGTTCCTTTATATGGACTTCTTGTATTGCCACGATATCCAATTGTTGGTGAATAAGCCTATTAAAAAATTTCCGCCTTTTCACTGGCGAATTCAATCCATTAATATTCACAGACATAATACTACACTCACCTCCCTTCATCTTACTTATTTCTGGTTTTTGTGGATCTCGTGATTCGGGGCTCTCTCTCTTCCTTGTCTCTAGTTCCATGTTTCTCTGTTAACTCACCGGATTTGTTCCTTCTATCCTCTGTAGCTAAGATCTTCCCATCCATTGCCACACGTATTGTATCTCTTTCTCTTACCTCCCTTCCATCTTGATCTTCTAAATCTACTTCCTCTTGGCTATGGAAGTGGCGTTTGTAAAAATCTTCTGCCTTCTCTATCGTGTCCAGTCTATGCCTTCTATCCTGCCACGTAACAAGAATACCCTCTGGAGTTAGCCATCTAAAGTTTACATTTTCTCTTATTAGTTTGGATGTTAAGAATTGATAGCCGCGTCTCAGATCCCTCATCCTTTTAGGTATCTGTTTAAGGATGGTGATTGGTTGGCCCCGAAATTCTAATGGTTCCTCTCTAGATCTATGCAGAAGCTCATCCCGAATTGATTTTTTAACTAACCTTACATGTACTTCTTTTGGGAGGTTGTGCCTTCTCACATAATTAGTTTGGACCCTGTATGTTTCATCAATTTCCGCCAGCATTTCCTCCTTCCCTACACCGAGTGCCTTTGCCATCAGTTCTGCCATCATGACCAACAGATCTTCCCCTCTTTTTTCTTGAACGTTCTGGAAGCGTAGATAATGAGCAGCCTTTTCTGCTTCCAGAAAAATGACTGTTGTTTCTAATTCCTTATTAGCCTGAAGGAGTGTTTCATTTAAATCATCTACTCTCTTTTCCTCTTTTTCCATTCTAGCTTCCATATCTTGAAGTCTTTGTTCATTTTTGACTAATTGCTGTTGAATCCCTTCAAATTTATCATCTATCGCTTGGATTTTCCCCTTTAATTCACCAGTGTCGTTTCTTATTTGGCCTATTTCTCTCTTCATCTCCTCGTGGTTTTTGGCCATTGCCTCGTGTAGGTTTTGCAAAAGGGCATGTAAATCTTTAAAGGAATTCGAGTTAGATCTTTCCCTTTGCAGCATATCCTCTATAGATTTCTGATTGGAGGGACTTGAGGACATCCCCTGTCCCTGTGCTGCTGCCTTTTTGCCAGCGCTAGGCTTAGTTGCTCCCGAGATACTTGTCATGTTTCCCCAATTTTAACAGCGTTTTATCAATGTATAATACCCTGAGTCTTATATAAACCTTTTAACTCTATGACAAAAGATATATAAAACAGTTACCACCAGATACTTATTACCAACTAAGCAATTTATATAATAAAATTCTATAGTATGAATATAATCAAAGTCACGTTCTTCTTCTTTTTCCCCCCCCCCCCCGTTTCCGGCGCAGAAATTGGCACCTTTTCCGTCTTCCTCTGCTGTCAAAGACCAGTAGGGGTCCCACTAAACAAACCTCCAGTTACTAAATTGCTATATCAAATGGCCGCCCGTGACAAGTAGAGTAGAATTTCAAAAGTTTCAAAAGTTCACAAATTCAAAATTTACCAGGATAGACCAGACGTGGTCATGTGGCCGGCATGACTAGACGCCAAAGGCGCACGGAACGCTGTTACCTTCCCACCGTAGTGGTCCCTATTTTTCTACTTGCATTTTTACGTGCTTTCAAACTGCTAGGTTGGCAGAAGCCTAACATCTTTTACCCTCTAACAAATATAGAATGTGTCCATCGATTGGGACAAATTATTTAACCCCAATTACTTGAATAAATCACAACTGGCTCTGCTCACATCACCACAATTGTTTGGGTTCCTACAAGAGGTTAAGCCCAAATTGAACAATCTGTCTATCTTAGCTTGAGATGAGAACCAAGTTATAATATTATCAGATGGGAATTTTCTTAATCCAATAAGCAGCAGCTACAGCCCAAGAGGAAGAACAGAGACGGAAAAAATAACCAAGGATGAGCAGGGGTGCAATTTTCAGAACTAGGAACTATTCTAATCAGCTTGTTTTAGTCCAGTGTTTCTCAACCTTAGCAAAGTTAAGATAGGTGGACTTCAACTCCAGAATTCATAATAACAGAGTTGGGGGGGGATGTTGGAGGTCCTCTAGTTCAACCCCCTTGCTCAAACAGGAGACCCTATAGCCTATATACCATTCCAGACAAGTGACTGTCCAATCTCTTCTTAAAAGCCTCCGGTGATGGAGCACCCACAATTTCTGAAGTTAAGTCATTCCACTGGTTAATTGTTCCCACTGTTAGGAAATTTCTCCTTAGTTCTGGGTTGCTTCTCTCCTTGATTAGTTCCATCATTTCTTATGTTGCTTTCTTGGAGTTTTGGAAAAATAGATTGACCCCCTCTTCTTTGTGGCAGTCTCTCAAATATTAGAACACTGCTAT
Organism: Vipera ursinii; assembly: GCF_947247035.1. NCBI lineage: Eukaryota > Metazoa > Chordata > Lepidosauria > Squamata > Viperidae > Vipera > Vipera ursinii. The sequence continues at coordinate 197,251,303 of NC_139513.1, forward strand.
AAGGCTACCTCTAGTCCTTTTTACTAGACTAGTCATATCCAATGCTTGCAACCATTCCTCATATGTTTTAGCCTCCAGCCCCCTAATCATTCAATTCCCCAGCCAGCATACAGATTTTGGGGAAAACAATTGGCAAATAATGAAACCAAAATGAAATCTTAACCCCCACTACTGTGAGTTATGCACGTGCCTCAACTGTCATGGCCCAGGTGACATTTATATGATGATGACATCATGGTTGTTAGAGACTATACTGATTATATATATAGAAGAAGAACGAAGCTGAAGCCACCAGCCTGAGGATGATGGATGAGATTTCATCGAAACGTTGCTCTTATACCTTCAATTCTACGTGGGGAAAAAACCGAATGACCAAAGATATATATATATATATATATATATATATATATATATATATATATATATATATATATATATATATATATATATACATATAAGTGTATATACACATATAAGTGTATATACAGTATATCCAGTAAATGAAGAATCTGGCACCCACCTTTTCTTTCAAATTTTCTGAACAAATTTTTGATTACCATAAACTAAAATGGCTCTCCCCTTACAACATAAGATATACATGGCTCCTTGAAGGAGTGAGGATGGCATTGTGGCAGAAATCAGTGACCAGAAGGCAAATTTTGACCACTTTTAATCTCTCCAAGAAAGGAGAGGTTGTGAAATTGCCAACAACTGCTCCTCCAACTTGTGGACTGCAGGAACCCAGGTTTTGGTGATTGGTTTGTGTGTGGAGCCACAGGAGTCAAGGAGGTTCCACCAAGTTCACTAACATTAACATAGTTTCCATAGACAAGAAGTTCAGTTAAGCCTCTTTCTTAAGCACTTTTGGCATTGCTTTTTCATTACTTATCAACTATTACTAACTTTCAGATTTGCAAGTTTTACAACATTCACTAGGTGAGTGCTTGAGAAATACATTTTAAGTGTAGGATTAAGGACTTTAAAAATGGAGGAAATAAACAGCCAAAGGGTGATTAGAATTTTGATTGCAGAAATGTATAAATGGATTAAGGATCCAGAGGGGTTTTAAATAATTTTAAGAGGTTAAAAGATGTTACTGGGTAAGACTGAGACGTGAGGGTGTGGATTTAAAAACGATAAGAATGATATGGAAAAAGATGTTATCCTGGATAAAAGGTAAAGGTAAAGGTTCCCCCGCACATGTGTGCTAGTCGTTTCCAACTCTAGGGGCCGGTGCTCATCTCCGTTTCAAAGCCGAAGAGCCAGCGCTTGTCCGAGGATGTCTCTGTGGTCATGTGGCCGGCATGACTAGACGCCAAAGGCGCACAGAACGCTGTTACCTTCCCACCGTAGTGGTCCCTATTTTTCTACTTGCATTTTTACGTGCTTTCGAACTGCTAGGTTGGCAGAAGCTGGGATGAGTAACAGGCGCTCACTCTGTTACGCGGCACTCGGGATTCGACCCGCCAAACTGCCGACCTTCTGATCGACAAGCTCAGCGTCCAAACCCACTGAGCCACCGCGTCCCTTGATCATCCTGGATACACATATCCATATGAAACAGGCTGATATCTTAATATTTAAAAGGGATATTCAAACAACAAACCAGAAGTGCGATTTGGATACTTTTCTTATTTTGGATATAAAAAAGAGACTCGTTAAAATTTCAAAGGGTTTTCTGAGAAGAGACGAGGAGAAAATAAAATCAAAGGGAAAGAGTATAAAGTTAATTGATTTGATCAAGATTAAAATATATGCATTGTTCTTGTTTGCAATAACCCTTAGTGGATTTTTGCTAACCAGGACTGAATGATAAGACTTTAAAGATTTAGAAAAAGAAATTTTTTGTTGATTTTCTGGTAACAGTTAATGGACTTTTGCTTACTAGAACTGAATGTTGAGCTTTAAGAATTTGTTTATAGAAAACAGTTGAGATATGGGAAGAAAATATATTTTCTTGTCAGAGTAGGTGATAAGTCCTTGAATTGATTATGTGATGTAATGTGAAGTCATTTCTTTATATATTTCTTTTCATTTTGTTTACTAAATTCTTGTTTTTCCTTCTTCTTTTTCTTTTTCTTTTGCATTTATTAAACTCCCTGTTTTCATTCTCTTTTATATTTTAGTTTGTATTAGTCTTTTTTCTTTGTCAATGTAAACTTTAATAAAAATAATTAAAGTCCCAGAACCTTAAAAAACACCTCTTTATAGTTTAAGGATTCATTCTATTTTCATGACATTCCTTTCACACATTTTTATAACCTATTTTGAAAATGCTTCCCAGATAGCCTTGAATGAGGAATAAAATAAGATTTGTGATAGTTTATTAAAATACCACCAGCATTTTTTTAAAATCACTTCTGACTGGAAAATTGATCTAATATGGCTGTTTTACAGGAATTATGCCTCTATATTACCTCAGTACAGTCAGTGCTGGAACACTGCTCTATTTTCTATTGGATTTTATTTCACAATTGAAATAAACAAAAAATTGTAATTACAGAATAAGCTTATTGTATTTCATAGTTAATAATTTTCACATTGCTGTAATGGGGACTAAAGAGCTTTTATATTCCATACTGTTGTACAATAGGGCTGAAGAACTCTTAAAATTATCAAAATTGATTACTGTTACTACCTGGCACTCTTCCTTAAAAATACATAGTAAATCAACATTCACTCTTATTTTTACTGTGAGGCTTTATAAATAATTCAGCGATATAAATTATTATATATGCATGTAAAACACAGCCACCCCTATCTTTCCTCTCATACTCACACATATATCTTTAAGCAAATGAATATAAACAAAAGGATTTGAAACGTCAAAGCCAAATGAAATTCAGCAAAACCATCTTGGTAAAAATGCTCTCTAAATCACACAGGGACCTATCACTTCATGAAAATAAAACAAAATAAAATGACTCTAATGCCATTGCTTAGCGGCCAACCACCGACCATGCATTTTCCTTGCCAAGGTCTAATTTGTTTTCTAGCAGCAGAGTGGTTAATCACTTGGCTTCCTGACAATAAAAATAAATAAATATTTAACACATTTGAATGTGTCAATCACAGTTTGCCTGAGTATTCAGTGGTGCAGTCAAAAGCAGCTCCTGACATTATTCTGTAACATTTAAAACTGAAAGGCCCAAAACCTGCCTTGTTGAAGTGAAATTTCAAACTTATATTCATTTTTTCATGGAAAATATACTGAGGTAGTTCTGCTTAACAATGAAACAGCTGCCCAGAGATATGAGCCTCCAAAATTATCTTAAATTGGTAAAATTTAAAATAATGATTTTAAATAAAAATAATAATTTTCTTTTCAGATTTATCTCTTTCAAAGACCATTCTCTCCCCCCTTACCGAAACACAGATTTACATTTTATGCTACCTGAAACCACATGTGGCTTCCAAGATAATATGCCCCTTCCAATTTATTTATTTCATTTAGAAACCACCCATCTCCCTCACAGAATGACCCTGTGTTTTAATTTTAAGACTAAGAATAAATTTTTAAGATCCCTAAGATTTATAAGCTCAATGGGCAATGAGACCCAAGCCAGGGCTCTGTTATTTTGCTAATTTTAAGGACATTAACTAAACTGAAAACTACGATGTAGACAAACCTATCAGAACAAAAAGCAGCTTTCCCCAATCAGCCAGCATGAGATTTGTAGTCCAGCATTGCTGGACAGGTTGGAAAAAGGGTTCTCATATAGTCCAGATAGGCTGCCATAAGAGACCATTGTGGAACAAAAATGTTTTTTCACATACTGCTGTATTGTTTTTTGAAAATCCTTGCACAAAAGAGGAAACAGGACCAGAATTTACTCACTATGAGCCTTCACCTTCAGCCTAAAGTCATACAGTGCTAAATCTAAAGTCCCTACGTATACGTCTAATGGCAAATAGTAATACTAAACACAAACAGCTGTACAATAATTTAGTATTCCATCCTTGTGCATTGTTTGTAGCGTTTTATCCTGATCTATAGTAAAAATCCTTAACCACATCTCCTTTTAGTTCATCAGCATCTTTTATTCTGTCTGCCATTGTCTGAGGCAGACTCTTAAGAAGATTTGGCTTCACACCTTTCAATTTTTTTCCTTTTGTACTATGGGGCCATCCTAGTTATGAGCAATGTCATCAACTCCAATACATTATCCCATTTCTCAATGTGCCTTTTCATTTTTTGTGCTCGTAAGATCTGAGATATGTGTAAACATTGAACCTCTTTTAAAAGTTCTGATATGAGAGAAATCAGAAATTGCACACAAGTAATAATTTCCCCCCCTTTTTGAAGTAACAGTAAGAGATGGAGCAAGTTTAAATATTGAATGTTTCTGAACTCTGCACTTCTCTCCATCCACATCTTAATTTCTGATTCTTCTCTCATATATACCAGAACTTGAAAAAGAGGTCCAAATTTTAGACATATCTCAGATCGCAGCAGGATGAAAAGTGAAAGAAAGAACATCAAGAAATGGGATAATGTGTTGGAGTTGATGACATTGCTCATAAGAAGGATGGCCCAATAGTTTCAAATTTGTAAATATTGTTTCCCAAATTTAGGCAACTGAGTTAGCAGTATATAGAGCACAGGTGATGCAAAGCTAAGGGGTATGCTATCTTTATCTGAAATAGTGTGGATATGGTTTCATAGAGTGTAATTTTTAAAATGAGATGACAATCAAGAGTGGGCATGTTTTCTAAAATCTTTTCTTGAATTTCTATTCTGCATTTACAACTGACAGAAAGATGAGCAAGTCGTATCAGTGGGGGTTATGATTTCCATTCTCCTCTGCTTCTCTGAAACCCCATCTAGATGATGGTAGCACCAATGGACCTTTGCTGATTTTTAAAAGCTAAGGAGAGTCAGACCTGGTTAGTATTCATACAGGAAACCATCAGGAAATACCAGGCAGTAAGCTAGACTGGAAAACTGGGGGGGAAAAGATCCCGGAAGAAAGCAATGAAAAATTGCCTCATTAGTGTTCTACCCAAAAACCTATATGGAGATTTTAATGATAGGACCTGTATACTGCATGAATCAAGAAGAGTGCTGGGAAAATATCTACAGACCCCTCACATCCTCAACATAAATTGTTTCAACTTCCACCCTCAAAACGAGGCTATAGGGCATTGCACACCAGAACAACTAGACACAAGGACAGTTTTGCCCCCCATGCCATCACTCTCCTAAACAACTAATTCCCACAACACTGTCAAACTATTTAGTAAGGATGTATTATTGTTATTCCTCTCCTCTTTCCTATTACCTATCTCCTTTTCTACTTATGACTATAACTTTGTTGCTTGTATCTTACGATTTATATTGTCTTATTTAGTTTCCTAGTATGATTTATGTTGATTGCTTACGACTATCACTAAGTGTTGTATCTTATGATTTATGATGAATGTATTTTCATGATGACTATGATCATGATTTATCACTTATAGCTTTTATGTACACTGAAAGCTTATGCACCGAAGACAAATTTCTTTGTGTCCAATCACACTTGGCCAATAAAGAATTCTATTCTAAAAGTGAAATTAAAATAAGAGACTTAATATTGATTCTTTGATCTGTAATGAATACCTATTTACTACCAAAAATAAACACAGAAAAGAAACCAGAAAAACAAAAAGAAACTACAAGCTGTTTTATCAAACATTAGATCACTTGTGGTGCATATTAATGTATCTCATATTAATCTGAGATTTTAGATTATCAAGAACTGAACTTGCCAATATAATAATATAATAATATAATATAATATAATAATATAATATAATATAATATAATATAATAATAATAAGATATTAAGAAGCCTAAGAATTCTATCCATGTTTAACAATTCAAGAAGAAGCAAATATATATAATATTCCTGTTAAGAGAAAGTCGAAGTCAGATGCAGGTTAAATCCAAATCTCAAATTATAATATGCAAATAGTTTCCATACTGAATTAATTTAGACTTCTTTTGTGGTAGTTAAAATACTGGCCTAGAAAGCAGGAGACTGAATTCTAGGCCTCCCTTATGATGAAAGCCAGCTGGGTGACTTTCGGCCAGTCAATCTGTCTCAGCCCTACTCACCTCATAGGGTTGTTGTTGAAAATAGGAGAAGGAGGAAGCATGCCAGATTTACATTAAACATGGGAAAAATTGAGATAAACAGTGCTTTTTTTGTAAAAAAAAATGCTGGAACTCACACGTCATACAACCCGCCTTGCCTACCCTACAAGGTTTACCTTTGTAGTTAAAAAAAACAACCCTTCAATTTTTAGTGTATGTAAAAGACTAGGATTTTGTTCAAAGCAATTCTGGAAAATCTGTCAAAAAAAGATGCCGGAACTCTGTTCCAGTGCATTCTATGACAAAAAAAGGCCTGGAGATGAATAAATGTTATATACATTGTTTAATATTATTTAATTAGAATATGCTATGCTATGTTGAGATGTGCTTAATTCCAAGAAGCAAAATCCAAGTTATACATGGTTTTCTATTCTGAACTGATCTGTGGTTCAGAATTATGTAACTGAATTTTTTGGAAAATCCATTTTGTAACAGTAATTACTTGTTTATCAGAAAATATCAAAAGTGTATTTAAGAGTAATTTATAAATAGACAATAGCAGTTTGTGTTATTTATTGTCTCTAAATTTGTATTTATTTATATACAGACACTTTTACTTTCTCAAAAAAATTATTGTGAAACAACGTACAGTGGAAATCATAGAGATGAGAAATCTCTAACCCTTTATTTCTATTGGATAACAAGAGATTCTAGAATGTTGGATCTCTGTATCCAGTTTCTGCATTCCATTGAGCTTCAGGTGTCTTTGTTATATTCCCTTTCACTTACAATTTTCCTAAATCAAAAAAAAAATATGAAAGGAATTCACCTCTAAGTGAATTTACTCCAAGAATCATGTAGTCTCTCCTTGGAGATGAATTGCTTTAGCCCCCCAAACATTCAGATTGGGATTTTCTGTAACTTTGTTTAACGTTATAAAACCATCTCTTTCATTGTAAATGTGGTCACATCATATATTTGTTAGAGAGGCTTTAAAGTAATGACAATTTTATATTCATTTTTTTTCCATCCTGACATAGAATTTTGACATGATCAAATTTGTTTTGCATCTAGCACACACCGAGCTACCATTTTCATTAAATAATCTAATATGGGTGTTCTTTGTTTTTTTGTCATCTACCACCAGACCAGACCCCACCACTATACATACATACATACATACATACATACATACATACATACACACACACACACACACACATTGAATCATATTTGCTAGTTTCATTCAATTGAAGGATTAGAAGAGATTATATAGATTCCATGTCTTTGATATCTCTTTTCATTTTAACCCTTCTAAATAATTTGAAGTCATCCATAAACTTGGTTACTTCACTGCTCATGCTTAACTCCAGATGATGAAAGAACAGGTTTAAAAACAAACAACATCCATTCATCCATCCCAATACAGATCCTTGGGGGATTTTATACCACTCTATTCTTTCTTTAACCAACCGCCAAAAAAGGAATTGTGTGTTTGAAATAGTCTGTGAGACAATGTTCACTAATACTACATACCTGTATCTGGACAGTATTGCTTGAGATGATATGTTGATCCATATGAAGTAATCCCCTGTGCATTAAGAAATAATAGCACATTGTTGAGAAGGTGACTTTTTTGTGGTAATGACTTCAATCACGAAATCTCTGCCATCACTATGAAATAATTCTGTTCTTTTCCAAATCTTCTAGTTCTGTTAAGAATGAAGTCTTCCATAAGAATGAAGTCCTTTTCACAGTAATGTCAAAAATTAATTTTTCCACAGTGGCTTGCCAAGAAAACTCTCTACTGCATGGCCTAAATGCTTTTCTTGCAGTAGCCCACCTCACTGCAGCTTAAATTGGCCTGCAGGGACGTGCAACCAAAGTGGAACATTAGGGCAAGCTGGCCTGCGGAGTCTCAGTCTGCACTCAGCCTGCATTCAGGCTATGCCAAGATTATGCAGGAGCCTAAATGGATTAATCTCTTTTAAATTTCAGAGGAGCACTATGAGCTATGTGTCATGCAGGGACAATGTGATCTACATGCTGTTTGTAATTTCTTTGCTGTAACACTGAGAAATAGGAGCGAGCTATGCTTCTGTTTCCCTAAACGTGGATTAGTAACTAAGACATACTGTAATAGTGAAAACTATTGGATATTTTTAATTTAACAGGAAAGGATGAGGCAGAAAACAAAGTATGAACTCCATGGGGACTAGCAGCCAGCCTCTCTGATATCCCCAAGGAAACTGATAAAAAAAGCCTCTTCTAAAGCCCTGAAGGACACTGTGAATGTAATATCAAGTCTCTTCTGAGATGAATTTGACTCTTAGATATTTGATGGACATGTTCATGGAATAATTTCCCATTAGCATCTTCTGGTATGGTTTTTCAGTCTCCCAGTTGAGCCTGCGGTCCTGGTGGTCTCCTATCCAAGTATTAATTAGCTCCAAATCTGCTTAGAGAAGCCAAACTGGGCTTGGTACCACCAGCAAACTGGATTTTTTTGCTGAATCCAAGATCTGACAATATGCAGGATTAGAATGGCCATTAATTTCAGCCTAGAAAGATTATTATTTTGTTCACGCTAGGTCTGCCCCCTGCGGGCCCCCCTCCCTCATGTAACAAGCAGATTTCTGGGTGACTAATTTCCTCTGTGCCTGATGAGTTGTGATTACCAGATGTCCTGAATCAAACAGCCCCCATGCAGACTTAACACCCAATGTCAGGAAGTTCTAACAATCCTACTTTCTCCATCTAATTGCTCTTGCCAAGAAACCAACATTCTCCTAGAACAAACCTGCAAAAGCAAATGCTTTAAAAATGCTGTTAAGACTATTGATGCACAGCTAAAGGATCACTGCTCATTTATTTAGGGGGAGTAATCCCTTCTCATAACAGATTCCCTCTGCATGAAAACAAGCAGGCAGTCAGGGAGTCAAATGTTTGAAAAATAAAACCAAACACATCACAGTGGATGTTGCCAGTATCATTTGGCTGCAAGCTGAATACAATGAACCCCGTTGAGCGTTTGTACTTTTCCAAATGTCTTTTTATCCTTTTTTCCACATTTTCTTTTGCTACCTAATTTCATGCATGGGAAGTTAGAAGACAAAAGGTCAAGTCTGGTTTAAGAGCCATCTAAACAGGCTGCCATTAGTTAAGGGCACAAAAAAGTGTCCCCCACGCTATATGCATCATCAAGTTCCTCAGTTCCTCAAGCAGCACCATTCCCCCCCACACACACACACTATTATGTTTGCAAAAAAAGGAAAACAACTGCCAGAATTATGACAAATCTCATTTTGAAAATGCAGAAGACAGAGTTAAATGGGACCAAAGAGCTTGCTAATGAGTAAAAAAGAGTTTGGGTTAATTTGTGTTCATTTTTAAAACATTGTTTCTAGTCCTCACTGTGAATTTTATGTTAAGGCTTATTCCAATAAACAATTTCCTTCAACCAGATATGTAATCCTGCATTATACCATCACACTGATGACATCTGATCTAATGGTTTGCTTCTGAGTACCTATGATGAAGTCCTGAGTTACTTATAAAGTAATAAAGGCAGGACAAAACATAATAAATAAATGAAATAAAGTCAACATACTACATTATTGCTATTTCTTGGGTCATTGGTCTACATATTTTTAATTGAGGATGTCCAAGTTAAGTTAGCCCCCTGTGTTTATTTCCAAATGAAGCACAGAAGAAAAATTAGCCCAAAACTTTAAACAATCATATTTTCTATATTTTGAAGGAGAGATGGCTTTATTTGAGTCTTTCAGTATTTTTTGACCTTGTCAACTTTAAGTTGTGTGGACTTCGACTCCTAGCATGGTAGATGAAGAATTCTGGGAGGTGTTCTGCACATCTTAGTTACCAAGATTGAAAAATGCTGCTGTAATTCTTTTTCAGTTTTCCAGCATCCCTCAGTTCACCACACCAGCCCTGCCTTTTTAAAAAGAGACGTCTATTATTTCCGTTACTGGGATTTTAATTCTAAATAGATTTATAGACAATTGGGGTTGCCAGTTCTACTTGAAGTTCAATATTTGAAAAGGCAATAAACAAGGGGTTGCCTGGGAAGCTCTTAAAGGTAAAGGTAAAGGTTTCCCCACACGTGTGTGCTAGTTGTTTCCGACTCTAGGGGCCGGTGCTCATCTCCGTTTCAAAGCCGAAGAGCCAGCGCTTGTCCGAGGACGTTTCCGTGGTCATGTGGCCGGCATGACTAGACGCCAAAGGCGCACGGAACGCTGTTACCTTCCCACCGTAGTGGCCCCTATTTTTCTACTTGCATTTTGACGTGCTTTCGAACTGCTAGGTTGGCAGAAGCTGGGACGAGTAACAGGCGCTCACTCTGCTACGCGGCACTCGGGATTCGACCCGCCAAACTGCCGACCTTCTGATCGACAAGTTCAGCGTCCTAACCCACTGAGCCACCACGTCCCTGGGAAGCTCTTATCATACAGTAAATAATAGAATAACAGAGTTGGAAGAGACCCTGGAGGTCTTCTAGTCCAATGAGAGACACTCAGGGTTGATCCTAAATAATGTGGAGTGTTTTTGTATTCTACTGGTGTCTGTGGGAGAATTAATCACTTTGTTAAGGTTTTTTTTTAAAATTCCATTTATATCCCGCCCTTCTCCGAAGACTCAGGGCGGCTTACAAGCTTAGCAGTAGCTTTCATTCTATGTATATGCCTGCTTATTATTAGGGCTTTCACACACACCCCAAGCGGCATTATTACAAAGTCAGCTTAATTGCCCCCAACAATCTGGGTCCTGGTTGAACTCATAAACACAGGAATTGCTGAAAATGGGGCTTATTTCCATGTATACAATATTTGTTAAAGTTTGTATTAACCGTTCTCCCAGATGGAACATAAACCTTTACATTTGGATAGGCTTTGTCAAAACACTTAAACCATTCATCTAATTAAGCTGTTTAAATCTTACTAAATACTGAGCAGCTTAAATAAGAATGGCAATCACAATCAATATGTACAAACTGCAGAATTATATACTGTACCTTCCTTAATGTGATAACTGAGGATTGGTTTAATTGGTAGCTTAAATAATACTGGAAACAATGTGTGGTTCTGCTCTATGCCATAAGTACTAATAAAAAAAAATCTTAATGAGAGAGATCACAATTGGGCGTAAGTTTAATTTTTCCTCTGATACTTGTGGGATGTGTAACCTTCTATCTCTCTTGCACAATTAAAAAGAAATAAGAGTAGCAGAACTTGTAAAACCCAATTAACCGTAAAGCCCCATTTCAGCCTACAATGTTTTTATTTTATTTATTTATTTTTATTTTAATCCCATTTATATCCCGCCCTTCTCCGAAGACTCAGGGCGGCTTACAATCTAAGCACAAATCAAATGTGCTTAGCAATAGCCTTCATTCTATGTATATGCCTGCTTATTAGGGCTTTCCCCCCCCCCCCCAAGCAGCATGTTGCCTGATCTCAGGCTTATTTTATGATCACTTATGCCATACAAACCCAGCAAACTAGGCTGAAGTTAGATACAGGTAAGTAAGTTGGATTAAAGCCATTTTATGGACCTAGCCTTCAGTTTGCAACTGAAATGTTTATGCTGAAGCCTTTCCATCAAGGGTTGGACTTCTTCCTTACCAGTAGTCAATTTAACTTACTCCCACTCTCCCACCTGCATATCAGGATTGTGTAATCTTAAATAGTAGATACATTTGAACCAGGATCAAGTTGTTCCACTTTGGAAACTTTATGCCAACCGGGCTCTGGAAAATGCTATGATTCTTGGGAAATGGAAGAAAAGAGGATGGCCAACAGCAGGGTGGAGGGATTCAGCCATAGTACTGATGAGTACACTCTAGGGCAGGGGTAGGCAACCTTGGCTCTTTTATGACTCATGGACTTCAACTCCCAGAATTCCTGAGTCAGCATAGCTGACTCAGGAATTCTGGGAGTTGAAGTCCATGAGTCATAAAAGAGCCAAGGTTGCCTATCCCTGCTCTAGGGAGACCCAGTTAGACAAGATTTTCTCATGATTTACCTGCTAGGAGTTGAAAACATAATCAGTCAGACCCGTTTGAAATGTTGAGAGCTTTTTGTGGGTGTTGTTACTATAGGCTGACATGAGAAAAGCACCAGTTTCAAAACATCCCCTTACCCAAAGCCCAACTGATGACACAGCTATCATCTATCTGGCACTCTTGGTTACCTTCTTTTATTTTCCTGGTTTTTGCCTTTCACTCAATGGGCACATTTCCAAGCAAAGTGCAGAACTACAGCTACTTCCACTTTCATTTTCTGCAAACTTCAATTGGCCCCAACAGCGTTCTTGGAAATGAAAACCATTTTATTATGTGGCATGCCATCTGTCCACTTATTTATTTACATAAAAAGAGTCTTGGAGGTGGGAGGGGAAGAGAGAAATGGAAGTCCAGTGAGGCAGAAAGGAAGGTGTCAACTGTGCACAGTGGCACCAGCTGGCAGCACGCTGCCCATCTCTATCCTTATCTATTTTAGCTTACCAGGGACTTAAAAGCAGAAAGATAGATAACTGATTACATGCCCCCTTTATCTCTACAGTAAAGGTCTTGGTTCAACAAGTGTTGGCCAAGCAGAACTGAGAACTGCCATTGGCAGTAGTGTAGTGAAAGAGAAATGGATACGTATTTTAGAACTCCCCGATCGGTGGAGAGAAAAAAAAATGCAAATCAATAAATAATATTAGTAGACACCTCCCCTCCCCCGCCGCTGCATTTTCACTTGCACCCGATTATCGCCGGCTTGATATTCAGATTCTCCTCGGTATCCCCGTGTCAATTATGGAAGCTGCCTTAGGGGCAACGCAGAATGCATTCTCCAACAAATACGATTTTGTGGAGACTCCACTTTCTGCTATAGGCAGTAAAGCAAACTTTGCCGCCACATTCCGTCGCTTGCAAGCCTAGGAGGTCTCCTTCCGAGCCATCCGCGTTTTCCTTTCACTGTGCTTTGGTTACTGAATCCCTCCGCGCAGCGGGAGCAAATTGGCACCAGCTCTCTTTAGACGCCTCGGCTGTTCTCAGGCCGTCAGGTGGCTTCCTTTCCGTCTCTATGGTTGCTTTGCTTCCTTCTCTTCCCCCCCCCTCCCCCCATTTTCCACCGGCCTAAGCCTTTCCGGCCAAATCCATCTAGGAGGTCTAGGAGTTGCTAAAGTTGTAGCTGGTGTTTGGAGGACTCCTCTCGGTCTCAACCAAGGAGCTGCAAGTTGCACATTAGACCTTTACCAAATACAAATTATTCCCGCCTGGTGATTTCGAAGGGTGGAAGTTTCGGCTGCGTCCGATTGTGACACAAGCAGAGTTTAAGAAAGGGGTTTCGTGTTCGTTTGTTTGTTTGTTTGAACGAAATCAAGAGCTGGGATGGAAGCTGCAGCTCGGTACGAAGTCGCTGCACTGGGGACTCAGAAGGGTTTACTTCTGAATGCGGAGTCACCCTAAAACTTGGATGAAATTCTCGGTGTAAATCTGGCCTCGAGCACAAGCTGGCTAGATTTGTTGGAGTCTGATAACTCGAGAAATAAGCGGCTGGATTCGGGGTGCTGTAGATAAAGTAATATTTCTTGTGCTCACAACCTTCATCTTGAAAAGTTTGCATTATTAGAAAGGTGCGCGTTGCTTTTTTTTTTTTAAGCGCTAGGTCCTAATATACATCCAGTTCTTTATTCACCCACTCTCTTCTCTGGATTTGTTGCCACCTCCACCTCCCGTCGCAGACTCTACTTGTCCAGGTCGCTTTGATGAACCACAGTTTAAAGCTATTTCCCACAGGTCAAGGCAAATTATCAGCAATGCTATACTGTAATTATATAACAAATTTCTATGGTACTAAGAGCAGGAGAATACCCATCGGGAGCTTTCGGGGAGGACAGAACGCAGTTTTATTAAGCGTTAAGACCCCCCTCAGCGTGGAAAATTCCTAGGAACTATATTGTAATCAATGTGTTTAACTGTAGGCTCTTGGTTGCTAATTCATTCAAGTAACCTATTTACAGTATTTCCAAGTAAGCGCTTTACTAATGCCAAGTTTGAATTACAGGCTGCTTGCAGTAAGATGCAATAGGGTGTAGCATTTTTACTCGAGGGTAAAACCTATTGAATCTTATGGAATTTACCAAGCTGTAAGTCCTAGTGACTAAGGCATCAGGTTAGAAACCGGGAGATCCTGAGTTCTAATTCCACCTGAGGTGCGAAACCAGCCAGGTGACCTTGAACTAGTAGTCACTCTCACGGCTCTGGGAAGGAGGCAAGGGCAAACTATTTCCGAAATCTTATCCAGAAAACACAAACCCATTATTCAGAGAATGCATTCTGCCTGTGAAATGAGGAATCGGTGAAATGACACAAAACCTACTCATAAATGCATGGGATTTGTTTCTGAACAAAGGAGGAGTTTGCAGTCGTGAGTGAACTCTTTACAAAACGCCAACACGCTTTATGTTCGGCTCAGAAGAATCGCCCTCCCTGGTTAACACGCCGAAGCGAGGAGGACTCGCGATACAAACGAAATTCACTTACTTGACAATAATGAACAATCGGCAGTGGGTGGTATTTCACCTGCATCCGCATCAAGGAAGTTACAGCTAACTTCCGAAATGGGTCTGCCTGAAGCTGCCATTCTAAGCATTCTTACCCGGAAGTAAGTCTTACTGGAACATAGTGCAGGGACTCCTGAGCAAAAGCAGCTGAAGTCACACAGAGCAAATCCCTCTAGGTCTAGGGTGCTTGGCGAACAGGCTTCGGGTTGGAGATTCCCCTTTGGAACTGTCTAACGGCGGTCAGGATAAATCTGAATAAAATGGTCCCGCGGATCCGCTTCATTGGTTTCAGTCAACTTCCGGGGTAACAAAGGGAGAAGCTCAACTTGCCCAGGCATCTCTGACATTTTAAAAGCCCCAACGAGCAGTGCCTTCAGGCTCCTTCAAGGCTATTGGAGACAACTCAAGTACCCCCATCTGCCCGGAATCTAACCTCAACCTCTTTAAATCAGCGCAATCAAAATACAGTTCGATGGATTGATGTCAACTCTTCATCTCCCTATTGTCCGGATAGAACTTCTAATATAGCCAGGTTTTTCCGAAGTTTAAAGCCTGCTAGACAGCTATGTAAATCTCTGTGGGATTCACTCCACATTTTAAAGCAAGAAACAGGCAGACTTTAGTGTTTCTTTAGAAGCCTGTCCTATTAAAGTCTGCGATAGATGGGTCTGGAAACCAGGATCAATGAGCATACTGATTCAGTTCTGAAAATCGTTGTTGTGTGTTTGTTTAGTCCTTTGAGTTAGTTTTGACTCCTGGTGAGTGCTTGAATTTTCAGAAGTGGTTTGCCATTGCCTCCTTCCCAGGGCTGAGAGAGAGGGACTGGCCTAAGGTGGGACCAGAACTTAGTCTCTCGGTTTCGCTATACCAAACAGGCTCTCATTTACTGTATTCTTAATTTTCATTGCAATGGCTCTTTGAAGGTCCATTAGAAATATGACCAATCTACAGTAGTCTCCTACAGTATAACCCTGATTGCAATAAAGTATTTCCTAGATTCTAGAATAAAAGCAAACAGGATCTTACATCAATAAAAAAATCTATTCCAATACTTTTCTTTCCGATCAACATATCTTGAATAAGATTTAAGCATTGCTTTAAGCCTCTCTAGAGAGTAAACTATTGATCAAACTTGGGTTTGTAACTTCACAAGATTAGGCTATGCAGCTGATATTCTGAATCATTGATTTAGATCCTAGTCTCAACCATGGAACTGTCCTCTAAGTAAACCTGGTTTAGACTGCAGTTATCAGAAAAAGAAAGTAAATAGAATTTCATTGAATATGATTTTTTATTTTTTATATAACTTTATTGACTTTAAAAAAACAAGATGAGGAAAATTAATGGTATAAAGGAAAAGGGTTTTTTTTATTAAAGCTTCATGAGAATGAAAAATTACCTGAATTAGATTAAAATAATCTTGAGTGTATGTTAAAAGAAATGGATCCTAATGTATTTCCTGCTTGAATCCTATCCATAAGCAAGAGTTCTTGCCATTAATAAATTTAGAGTCTTGCTTTGGTATGTATGCATATGTGCCCCCACAAACACACACATTTTTCATTCCACTTCACTCTAGTGATATTAGATGAATCTGAGGTTTTAGTTATAACATGAATCCATGAACATGTGTACTATTAATTTATTATTATTAAAAATATTTATTACATTTTAGGCAACTTGATTTTTTTACAATTCTGACCATGAATATAGAAATGACCCTACTATTAAATTCATTTCCATGTGGACATATATATACTTTTAAAAAATAAAGGTATATCCACCAAAAGCATTGCAGTTGTTTAATACTGCTTTTGTGCAAGTCCTAAAATATTGTACATATGCAAGTGCACTTTTTTTCTTTTTCATTCATAAATTGGAATAATAGACTAGCAGAGAGGCAGAACTGGCAATGCAAATGTCTGTAGATAATGTTGCTCACTACCTATGGGCTATTTCAGGTATGTGAAGTTCTTTCAAGGTTTGAAATATAATAAATGGCATATAAGATACTCTGATTATTGAACATTTTGAAATCTCATTAACTTCCACTGAAATAAATAGGACACCGTACTTGCAGTGTCCTGAGATTTTGGCCCCTTTTCATCTCTCCATTAAATCCATATTGGCAAAATACATTCCAGCAGGTCAGTTAAGATTTAATGACTGCATTTGTACAACCAGAGATGCTTGAGTCATTTTATTTTTTGTGGGGTGAGCTGGTTTGTATCTTTGTTTTCGTAGGCTGTGCAAACAAAAGCTCTTTGGTGTACATACTGTATATAGTGAACCAGAAAACAGGCTCATTGAGTAGGCAAGTTCAACACCTTGTATGAATGCAGTCAAAATATTTCTGAGGGGGAGATGGATAAATACCAGGGTTTTCCAATATCCTATTGCTTTGTCATGTTTGTGGATGCTGACCCTTGGTGAGGTCGCTGTTAACCCTGCTTGAAGTGCCTGTGAGAACATTGACCTTGACCTGGGATAGACCTTGAAGACAAGGAGAGGGAAGCTCCAGGAGGAACCTCTTGGCCATGGGGTTTTTTCTGGGGTTGGGAGTATCCTCTGTGCCCCCTGCCCAACTAAGCTTTAGTGGTAGTAAAGATTAAAAAGTCCCACTGCAATGGGCAGTAGCGATAACAGGAGGAAGAGCCCGAAGCAAGACAAAGGACAGAGAAAAGAAATGTGAGCGGGAGGCAGAAATGTAATTTGAGTAAGCCTTTCAGGCTCAGCCCTCCCCAGATAAAAGAAGGCAGGGGGAAGACGCATTGTGTCTTGCACAATTCTGTTACTGTAACATTAACATAAAAATAGCTTTAGCTTTCACAATTTTCGTTTCCTATATTGGTCTGCTTGGAAGGTCTGACACCTATAGATACTTGGTCCGTTTGCTTCATCTAACTGATTCCCGAGTCCCTAAATTTGCAAAATAAATAAATAAATAAATACATTGGAGCGTTCCCACCAAGGCGAATCCTCTTTGTTGCCTCAACCCGACGAAACGGGACGCTTCCCAGTTCAGTCCCCGCACCTCTTCCAGAAGCAATGGAAGGTATTTCGGGGGCCCTCCGGGATGTGAGCAAACCGACTGTCCGAACTACCCTACGGGGGACCAGCCTAAGGGTCCCGGAACTCAGCAGCTTGGCTCCAGGTGGGGACATTCTTCTCTGCGGTTGCTCTCCCCCCCCCCCACTTGCTGGGGGGACGCCGCCCCCGACAGAGTGGAGATTGGGTTTGGCAGGATGTGTGTCGGTGGGGTGGGGTGGGGTGGGGTGGACTGGGCTGGGCTTCCAGGAGTATATAGATTATTCTCCCACGTTTCCGTCGGGGCTCTGCAAGCATCCTGGATCACAGTCCTCTTAATCAGTCTGTGGGTTTAGAGGGGCTTTCGGCCACCGGCTGGGAGAGATCGGCCCGCGCTGGGGCCCATCGGGACATTTGATCGTGGGAAATCCCCGTAAAGAGGGCTCATTCCTTGGTCGCCAGTTTCTCAGACTCGGTCGGACCTGCCCAACTACTTACTCCCAGCTGGGGGACCGTCGAATCCCTTATTATGCTATCACCAGGAGAGGAACTGCAGTGTAGTAAGAGGCCCCGAGACAGGAGAAACGGAAAACGAGTTAGAAGCACACGGAAAATGTTGGGCAGCAGAAGGGGGGGTAGGGTGTCGCCCAAAACGACGTTGAAATAGAAAGCTCCCTCCCCGCAGAGGAGGAGGAGGAGGCGGAGGAGGAGGCGGAGGAGGAGACGGAGGAGGAGGAGGAGGAGGAGGAGGAGGAGGAGGAGGAGGAGGAGGAGGAGGAGGAGGAGGAGGAGGAGGAGGAGGAGATGGCCTAAGGCTGGCATTCCCATTCTACTCCCCAAGAGCTACGAAGAAGCGAGCCTGGGTCCCCAAAACTTGGGAAGACTTTTCCGCCTTTCATCATCTGCAAAAGCGCTCTTGCTAAAGCGGAGCCGCTCGGCGTTTAGTGCCACTCGGAATCTGTGCGCCCACCCTCACCCCCACCCCCACCCCCACTCCACCCCACCCTCGAATTGGGAGTTTTTGGGGGGGCTGGGGAGCCTGGCGCCCTCCTCCGTTTCGCCCCTGCGCTGGTGTGCCAGCCTCGGATGCGCAGCCTTTTTTATTTTTTTATTTTTTTTACTCGCGAGTCGTTCTCGCAAAACCGGGCGGCGGCGCTGCCGCCTCCAGTCCAGAAAGCACCAGCCCAGCCCTTGCCTTCCTTTCCGAGCCCCTCGGTTCTTTTGTCAATTAAGCAAGCGGACGGACGGTGAGCGACTCGCACGCAAAATCGGGGAAGGGCAGTTATCCGCTAGGGAATTCCCCCCCCCTCCCTCCCACTCTGCACCTGCAGAGAAGCGTGCCCGTGTCAGTCCGGTGGCTACCGACAATCCTTTAGCTGAAGAAGAGTTTTCAGCTGCCAGCCGAGCGCGCAGGGGTCTGCGCGGGCTTTTCCCTTCCCCTCCCCTCCCCTCCCCTCCTCCTGCCCCGCAGAGTCGCTTTAATTAAAGTCACAAAGTCGCCGTTCCTTCTCGCCTGGGCTCCCCGCAGCTTCCTTCCCTCCGCCCCTTGGAGGCGTTTTTTCTCCCCATCTCTCCCATTCACCCAGATGTGGCAACCCTCCCTCAGAAACCAAGCGGGTAGCTTTGGGCCTTTGCCTTCCGTTCCCCCCCTCCCCTCCCCGCTCTCTCCCCCTCTCACCCCATGCTTTTATTCTTAAGACTTGCCCATTTCCACCACCACCACACCCCCCCCCCGGGAATAACAAACTCCGCGGGGCGCCACTGCTGACGACTTCAGTTCTCGAGAAGGTCGGCGGGCAGGAGATGTTTGATCCACACCACTAGGGTCGAGTTCATTTATTCTTCGAATTGGTTACTTGCCTCTGCAGGGGGGGGGGAAGCCTGTAGCCAGCAACAGGTTGACGATCTTATTTATTTATTTATTTATTTATTTATTTATTTGTTTGTTTGTTTAGATTTATATACCGCCCTTTTCCCGAGGGACTCAGGGCGGTTTACAGTTGCCGAGGAGAAAACGAGTTTTGAACCCAAACTTTCCGGATCAGCCGCTGAATAGCGCGTTGTTGTCGTTTAGGGACTAACCTTAACCGGCACCTTTAAAAATGTACATTTTACTTTCCATTCGCCCTTATTGATAGCCGGGTCACTGCAGTCAATTTAAGACTGGTTATTCCTATATTGGCCTGGAATTACGGGGCAGAGTTCGGTCTGCCCCTTTCTCCCTCTTCCCCTCCCTCGAGTTTAGGAACATCCGCGTAGCCAGACTTTATTTCGGAGGCCTGATTTGTAAGGCGCCAATTTTACCCTAATTTACTGAATAAAGGCACCACTGACTTGGGTTCTGCGATACGCTCAGTCAGCATGTAGTTTCCTTGATTTGTTTCCTTAGAGAGGGAACCCAGACAACTCAGCTAGGGAATCCGTTCTCCTAAGGTAGAGAACCTTTCCTTGATTTGTTTCCTTAGAGAGGGAACCCAGACAACTCAGCTAGGGAATCCGTTCTCCTAAGGGAGAGATGCTTTTCGCCTAGAGGACTTTCAGATTGCACCCAAGGATTAGCAAGAGACCTCGGAAAAAAGCCCGCTCACGATTCGACAGGGCGTTAAAACGCGTTGCTGGTCTGTCTTTTCTACACCTATCTGCTTATTTATCTAATAATTTCTGTAAATTTCTTAATGAAGGGTCACTGAAGAAGTCACACTTTTTATTTTAAAAATCAGAGGGATCCTTCGATCCGCTGGTGATTCCTCTGGAGAGGGCAGATGCTCTCCTTCTCTCCCCTTCTCTCACACGTTTCGCCTTGGGGGCGCTTTTTGGGGGGGGGGGCTCCGCCTTTCTCCTGCGTTGTCCTTACTGCCTGATCACCAACCTCACTTTCTCTTTCACATCTGCGCCCCGCACCTTCTCTCCCGAAGTAGCTCTCCGACCCTTTGCCCGTTTGGGATCTGGCCGGCCACTGTTTTGCAAAACCTTTGGGTGGCAAAGGACAACGAAACCCCCCCCCCCAGTGCCTGCCACACCACCTGCGAGAAAGCAGTTGTGTGGGAGCCACCGGCTGGGCCTTGAAATGCCAGAATTATTGTTCTTGGCAGGAGGTGAAAGGGTCCAGTTTCTTTAATCTGCCCACCCCACCCCTCCGCGCCTCCATGCTCCGGAATTCTTTGCTACAACCACACTTGCGATTGTCTGGAGGAGGGCGCTGAATTCACTGGAATGGATTAACTGCGAAGGGAAAAGGCGCGTCTTGGAACAATACTTAACAAAGTCCATAGTACCAAAGGCCATTCATAAATTGAACCTCACCCCCCCCCCCGCCCTTCAAAAAGTTAGTTCCTGGAACTTTGTGGTCTGTGTGTTCTCAAAAGCCATTTGGGGGGGGGGAAGGAATGCAAACAAGAGCCAAGCACTTCGTGGCATTGCTAACCTAGCTTCACAGAGGTATTTCGGAAGCAAAAGGTGGCTGCATCAGCCACCAGAAAATCGGACTGCCCTTAGTCTGAGTTACAGCCTTCATTACAAGCATCTTCTCATCCCTACCACACCCACCATTCTTGGTATCCTCGATAAAGAGGAAGGACTAAAGCTATCAGAATACCAAGGCCCACCCTTTTTTCTAGGAAGGATGGGAGCTGTAGTCCAACCTATCTGCTTGAGGGATGTTGTCTGAGACAAATTGTTTCGAGCAGGTCAGAATAAGACCTCAGTTGTTTTAATGGGGTTTCAGCTTCTGCACTGTACGATGTGCGCTGCCACTTGGAATTACTTTGTTGGTTCCATCATTATTTTCTGATTTATAATAATAATCTTTTCTGACAACATGTTTCCCCACAAGTGCATGCTTGCCAGTCTCCTTGACAACCTGCCTCCTGGTTTTGCAGATGGTTGCAACAGACTCTTCCAGGATCAGAATCAGAGGGAACCCAATTCAAATCACTGCTGACCATTTAAAGAGCTCTTGGATCTTTCATTATTGTTCACTCCACAAGACAATTGTGAGGACTCCTGCTCTGAGGCCTTCAGTCTGCGGCAGGAAGAAGGACTGAGAAAAATGAAGACATATGAGCCATACACATAATCCGGTCAAAGTGCAGATGGTGCTAGTAATTCTTCCAGAGAAGCCACTCCTAAGATTCTGGGTGCCTTGATTTAACTAACATCCCTGTGTCTTCTGCTGATTCTGATTTCCCAAGGATTGCCCACTCTGTGTGGAATCACCAGCCCACCTCTATTATAACCCTTGTCCAGCCCAACCATTGCTATGCAAATTCCATACCAATCCATGTGGACTGCCTTTCACAGCTAGAAAAGGGCATAAGTTAAAGATCTGGTCAAAGCACTGGAAGCCCTCCAAAATGAAAATGTAAACGGTCTGATACTTTCTTGATCCAGTGATGGAATCCACTGTTGACTCTACACAGATGAAATAAAGCAAATAGAATGTTGATCCATCCTCTCCACTTGGTCAGTCAAAAGAGTGGTATGTTTGTTAGCTGTCTTTGGGCCAATCACTCCCCTCAGCACCACCAACCTTAGAGCACTTAATCAATCAGAATAGAGCTGGAAGGGACTTGGAGGTCTTCTATCCAAATCCCTGCTCAAGCAGGAAACCCTATACCATTTTGGACAGGTGGCTGTCCAGTCTTTTCTTAAAAACCTCCAGTGATGAAGCACCTACAACTTCTGAAGGCAAGCTGTTCCATCAGTTAATTGTCCTCACTGTTACGAAGTTTCTCCTTAATTCCATGTTGCTTCTCCCCTTGATTAGTTTCCATCCTTTGTTTCTGGTCTTGCCTTCTGGTGCTTTGGAAAATAAGTTGACCCCCTCTTCTTTGTGGCAGCCCCCCAAATACTGGAGTACTGCTATCGTACCATCCCTGGTCCTACTTTTCTGTAGACTAGCCATACCCAATTCCCACAACCGTTCTTCATGTGTTTTTGCATCCTGACCTTTAATCATCTTAGTTGCTGTTCTTTGCACTTTTTCCAAAACCTCAACATCATTTTTGTTATGTGGTGTCCCAAACTGGATGCAGTATTCCAGGTATGGACTTATTAAGGCTTTATAAAGTGCTACTAATACTTCATGTGATTTTGATTCTATGCCTTTGTTTATACAAACAAGGATTGTATTAGCTTTTTTGGCTACTGTCATACACTGTTGGCTCAAGTTTAAGTGATCGGCCACTAGGACTCCAAGGCCCCTCTCATAGTTACTGTTTTTAAGCCAGGTTTCACCTAATCTGTACTGGTGCCTTTGATTTTTCCTGCCTAGGTGTAAAACCTTGCTTTTCTCCAAATTAAATTTCATGTTGTTGGATAGGGCCCATTGTTCAAGTCTGTCAAGAACCTTTTGGATCCTGAGCTTGTCATCTTGGGTGTTGGCGATTCCTGCCAGCTTAGTGTCATCTGCAAATTTGATGAGATCCCCTTCTATTCCCTCATCTAAGTCATTTATGAAGCTATTGAAGAGTAGTGAGCCTAAGATGAAACCTTGTGGTACCCTACAGCAAAGGTTAGAAGAGGGAAAATTATATATGCCCTCACAAATTCCTTTAGAAAAGGCAGGTTATCAATTCAATATATAAGTAAATAATGACCTGCAAAGTTCTATATGCCTCCATAACCTTTTAATGAGTAGAAAGGCACCTATGTACACTTCTGCTGAGGAGGAAACTTTCACACACACACACACAAATATATTTGATGGGTACTGTGTCAGTTGGCTCACACATCTGGGAATACTTAGCACAAACATTCTTTATATGTAACACTGTATTTGTTTAGATAGTGAATAATCTTTCCTCGTCCATCCAATTATATCCACATTAGCAAAACTGCAAAGATCTAAAGGACTGGGTTAGGGACAAATTATCACAGAGAAAAATGGTTTATACAGTCGCTAAGAGTTGACATCAATCTGATGGCCCACAATCAATTCAACTGCAACTCTATACATTCGGTATCCAGATTCAGCTACATATTAACATACACTAAATAAATCATGTTTCCTCTTTTCTGTCTTCAGTGGGATCTTAGTAGCTTATTCAGCAGTAACTTTGGATTTTACTGGTATTTCATTTCCCCTAAAGGCCCACGTGTAAAGTTGATAAAATGCTGAGATTTAAGGATGCTGCAGCTGTGTTTTTGACATGCTTTGGTACCAGGATGCAGAAACATCAGCCTCCTTCCCAACCCAAAACACTTTTCCTTGAAAAAACAATCACAAGACTGATTGTTTAATGAACTCTAGGCATACAAGGTGAGGCAGGCATAATTACGTGGAAGAAGATCCTTTTGGCACACAATGGGGCTTACTCTCATGTAAATGTGATTTACACATTTTCTCGGTATACTTGGTATTCTGAATTGTACCTGTCCACATCACACACACCCCTAATTAATTAACACTTAAATCAGCCAAAAGCTAAAGGTCTTTTGGTGACCCACCAAGCCATTCCTCTTCCCCATTGGGCATCCCTTTTCTCTTCCGAGTCCAGGAAGGAGCTCAGAGAGGGACAAAAATCTTTAAATCCTGAACTCAAATCCCCGCCCCCCCCTTTTTTTTTTGTCTTGCAGAGCAGGATCAAGGAACTTGAGACCCCTTGGAGAAAAGGGTGGTTGATTTGCTTTTAGAAAGTTGGAAGGACGGGTCCGTTACAAAAGGGTTGGCCGCTTGGAAATGGTGTTTACACTCGTGCTATTTATAGATAAACAAATCAGCCATTTGAGACGTTAGGAAAAGGAGAAGTAAGACAGCTGAGAGAGAAGCCAAATTAGCCAAGAGCCAGTATAGAGGCGTTAAAACACGCAAACAGCGGCAGCTCGGAAGATTGGCTAGCTGCCCTTGACAGGCATCCTGCTCCGGAAAGGTCTCCTGCGCACGCTTAGCAACTCGGTGGGAGGAGTCGGGAGGAGCCCGCCGGGCTTGCGCAGCAGAACTTGGCGGGAGCTGTTATTCCCCCTTGTGGGAGAGCCCATTGGCGTTCAGACTGTTGTTGTTGTTGTTGTTGTTAGCTGCGAAGTCGTGTCCGACCCATCGCCATGGGTCAGACTGTTACGCCGCTTCAAAGACAGCTCGGAAAAGTCTGGAAACGCCACCTCAGTCCCAATAAGGGCGGCCGGGAACAAAAGAGCCTCGAAGGGGACGCCAATAATTTGAATTCTCCCCCCCACACACACACACACACAAACACACACCAAAAAAAATCTGATTACTGTTTGGGTCTTCTTCCTAACCTTATGCCTGGTTACTCGGCATAGGGATGTAAGGGTTTCAAGGTGTTTACTCTAAAGCAGGGGTCGGCAACCTCGGCTCTTTGATGACTCGTGGACTTCAACTCCCAGAATTCCTGAGCCAGCTCTGCTGGCTCAGGAATTCTGGGAGTTGAAGTCCACGAGTCATCAAAGAGCCGAGGTTGCCGACCCCTGCTCTAAAGTAAATATACCTGTGACTACAAGGCAGAGACTGTTATCTAAGATAAGGCTAGCTCGACCTTCCTCCCTCCCTCCCTCAGTTCCGTTTCTTTTTTATTTCTTTCTCACTCTCTCCTTTTTCTCCTTCCCTCCCTCCTTTCCTTTCTCCCCTTTCCACCTTTCAATTATCCTCCCTTTTTCCTATTTGTTTTTATGTATTCCTCACTCTCACTCCCCTTTTTTTCCTCTCCCCTTTTCCTTCCCTTTCTCCCTCCCTCCCTGCCTTCCACTTGTACCTATTCTCTCTTCCACATTTGGCTGTCTACGAGGCATATTTTAGATTGATAAAAGGCCTAGGTCTTTCAGCGATAGCTCAGGAAAAGTCCTCATAAAAGGAGGAAAGTGTTTTAGTCTAAATTGGCCAAACATTTTGTATCCCCCCACAAATTTACTGTGGAATGTTGCTTTCAAACAGGTCTGGTTTGGACAAGTCACAACCCTTGAGTTTAGGTCCAGGCAAAGGTTGCTGAAAATTCTTTTTATCCTTAGGGTGGGGTGGGGGTGGCTTACTCTTTCCTTAAAATTATAGCTTTTTAAAAAAAAAAATCATAATTAAATTATGCTCTGTCTTAAGAAGGAGAAAGCATGTGCACAAACTCTTCTAGGATTCAATATGCATCTTATTTTTTTATTCAGGTTGGGGAAAAGGGAACGAACAGGCCTGTGATTCTGCTGTAAAGCTGCAGTTCTCTGCCCCCACAACATTCAGTGCGACCCCTCACATCTCTACTCTCGAATAATTCTTACGGGGACAGTCAGACTTGTAGATAATTTTTGTCTTGTAGCCATACTTGAAAGTTATGCACGCGAGCAAATCTTAGGAAACCCTTTTGTGGTATTCGGTAGATCTGAATTTTTTCTTCCATCTCATCTTTCGAGCCCCCCCCCCACACCGCCCACCGCTTTAGTTGTATGAAAATTTAACTGAAGATTTGCTTTCTACTTCTCAGTCTGAAACAGAGGCAGATAGAAGGTGAATTCCCAATGAAATAGGGGTGAGGGACTGGAGAAAGCATTTTACATCCTGCAGGGGAAGAAGGATTGTAATGCTAACTGCCCAACAGGCACTGGATATTTTCCAGTATTTGTACTGCAACTTGCAGAGTTGAGTCTGTCTTTCCTTCCCTCCTTCCCCCAACAACCCTTGGCGCTGAAGGAGCCATCCTCTCATTCTAGAGTTCAGGAACGGATGGATGGAGGTGGGGAATGTGCCTTGGTGTGTGTTTATTTAAGAGTTCTAGATCAAGAAAACATGAAAAGTTACACGATTACTGTAGCGTAAGGGCAGGTATTAGAGCCAGTTGGTGTGGTGGTTAAGGCACTAGTGACTGAGTGACCTGTCTCTCAAGCCCTAGGAAGAAGACAGGGGCAAACCCCTTCAGAAAAATCTTGCCCAAGAAAATTGTAAGACAGACGACTGGACAGAAGAAGAAAAAAATGGCAAGTAATGGAAAGTGAGTGGCTTAGTCGTCCAATAGAATAAGTAGATTCGTTTAAGACAGACATGATGAATATTTCAAACTTAACTAAGCCAGCTATTACAGGGAAGGGAATTAATGTGAAAAGGCATTTGTGACTCTTCCCCACCCCCCACCCCCCCAAAAATCCTTTTTGCTCCACGGGTGGCAGCTGGTATTTATTTTTCTCTTTAAAAATCACACCCTTTATTACAACCGGAAGCCTGTCTAGCTGTGCTTTCTTATGTAAGGGTCAAACACTTTATCTGGGAAATAAAAGGGAGGGCACCTCAAATTGGCAGAATAAGTGGCAGGAATGCTTTGGGGTTCTGTGTTTCCCCCCCCGCTTGAAAATGTGATTGATTTTGATTAAACATTTTATGGCTGGAAATTATTTTCAATGACTTTCTGTATTGTTATGGGCCGGCGCTAGTAACATTTTATTAATGCATGAATAGGGATTGGAAAACTAAGGCAAGAAGGGGGTTCTGCTGCAGTGTTGTACAAAAATAACATTTTTTGGGGGGGGGGACAGAAGAGAACAAATCATTTCTTTTCCCCCAGGTTCAATGGAACATTAAAAAAATAAAAATAAAATCCAATCCTTGTTTTAGAAATACCTCGTGAAAAGGAACTGAATTCTACATTCCTCCCCCCCCCTGAAAAAAGTATATTTGAATTTCCAGGTTACACACCACACACACACATGGTTACATTTCTTCTTCTTCTTCTTCTTCTTCTTCTTCTTCTTCTTCTTCTTCTTCTTCTTCTTCTTCTTCTTCTTCTTCTTCTTCTTCTTCTTCTTCTTCTTCTTCTTCTTCTTCTTCTTCTTCTTCTTCTTCTTCTTCCCTCTGCCCCTTATTGAATTTAACAGCAGAGGCATTCACTCACTCTTCCAATTATAACCTAACCAATCCTTTGGGCCTCCTTTACACAAAAGTAAAGTATATAAAAATTAAAAACAATTGTTCCACCAGAATCCCCCCAGTAAAACTGCTTCCTCTGGCTGAAGAATTAATTCTTTAGCTGTTTTTGAAACCCAGCCTGGCCAGCTCTCAAACTTTGACAACAATTAAGAGGGTTTAATACAGTTTGCAGCCCTTCTTGGTTAGGTAGGATTTTCTAGTTAACCGAGCAAACGTTTTCTTTCCCCCGCGGTCCTCTGCTTTGGAAGCAACTTTGAAGAAAGCTAATTGGTGAGGCAGAGGGAATATACCCGCACACGCTATTTCTTTCAACCCACCTTCCATCAGGACTTAGCGTCCCCATTTCATGCTAATGAATGTGTATATTAATGAAAAGTTGATCGGGACTTTAGTTTCTCCAAACCCTGCGCGTTTCAGTGAAAATGAAAGCCCGCTTCCTTCCCCCCCCCCCCCCAGCCGCCTGCTTTCCTGTCACAGCCTCATTCTGTAAACAGCCCCTGTAACAGTTTAGGGCTGCAAACAAACTTGGATTCCCGCTACAGCAGATGTCAGAGTTTCTTGAGTTTGGGTTGCGTCTAGGGACATCTTGTGATGTTTTTAAGAGAACAGGACATGATCTCACATGGCGAGCAGCTCTTTAGTTCCTTAATCATTTCACGGTGCCTTCGAACGCTTTCTTTCCACCTAAAACGTTTAGTTTCAGCTCACTGATCAGCTGCAAAGGCTCGGCGGGGAGCGGAAGAGTTGAATTATTCGAATCTGCAAGCAGCCCCTCAAGGAAGAAGAAAAAAAAGGGGGGGGGAGAAAGAAAAGTGCAAACTTTTTTTTTTTTTTACCCCTCTCTGTTCATTTCACCAAAGTCCTGAAAAATCAGAATGGAATTAGAGAAAAACTACATGACTCCCAGGACTGGCAGATCAGGTAAGGGCTGAAGTTCTTGTTTTTTTTAGGGGGTGCATCTGAGATAGAGAGCGAGATGCATGTGATTTTATTTTATAATGTGCAAGGACGATGGGCTTTCTTGTACGGAAAGACTGGATATGTAACAAGCACAGGATTCTGGAACAGTTGCCTTGACGTCCCATTGGGTTTAGTTCCGTGTTAGTAGTAAATTGACGGTGGTTTTTTAATTTTTTGTAAAACTTAGCATGTCTGACTTGAAAGAAGACACTGAATTAGACCGACACATTTTTTTTCCCTATTGTCTATCATGAACTAGGGAGACAGCCCGTATGTCGCGAAGGTGTCTTTTCTCTTTCTCCCTCAATGTCTGTGCTAGATAGTCATCTGCAAAATAAATTAATACAATAAAAATAAAAATGGGGGGCCAGTTATTTCCCCAGCAATAAATAAAAGCTGGCTGGCAAGCCTAAGCATCCTTACTCTTTGGAAGCACCTCCCTTGCTTTCATTGGGAAAGTCTTTCAGAGCGATGTGTTTAGGATGGAGAGGCTTTTGGGGGGGGGAGGGAAGAAAAAAACAAAACCTTGGATCAGGGGCTGCCAACAGGTAGCAGATGGAATCCACTGCTCAGCCAGGCGAGCTCCTCAAGGTTGACAGGAAGTGCTAGACTGTTTAAGTAATCAACCTCTAGAACAAACCCCCCCCCCAGACTGTGCTTTAATTGGGTGTCAGATGGAAACTCCAGAATCGAACCGGATTATCTGAACGGAGCCGCGCGGATGATGCTGATGCTGTCAGATCCGGCGTGCCTTGCAGGCTGTCAAAAGAAAACCAACCGGCGGACCCATTTGACACCCCCCCCCAAAAAAAAACAAAAAAAACCCTCTCGCTGCTCTTTGGCTAGCTAGAGGTGCGGTCGCCTGGCTCTCGCGGTGTAACCTGCTACCTTTTTGCATCCTAAATCCAGAGGACCCCTTTAGGACTTTTGAAGGGCTTGGTGATGGGAGTCGGGGCGGGGTGGGGGAAGGCGGGGGCGGAAACTTCTCGCTTTTGCAAGGCAACGTCGAGGGTCAGAAAACCCGGACTGGGTCTCAGTTTCCCCGCATTTAGGATCTTCCGGGATCTGGTTCTGCTCTGGGGTCATTGGCGGTGGGCAGAGACCCCCAACTTAATAAAGTGCGTGTGTGTGTGTGTGTGTGGAAAGTTTGATGTCAGCCGGCGCGTGCCTGGAGAGCGCCTTGACAAGCCCTCTATTAATAATGTGATTTTCAGAGCGATCGATCAGGCCTTTTATTAGGTCAATCGTCTGAATAATCGTTCCATCGATGCGGCGTTTCGCTGCTCTGGGTGGCAGGCGAGGCCGGCCGAGGCAGGTTGGAGCGGGGTGGGCTCGGGAAGGCCCCACCAGAAAGGGCGGCGGGAGGGGGCGGGAAACACCGCTCGTGTTACTCCCTTTCCCCTTCCTCCGGCTAGCAACCCACACGAGGTCTCTCGCCCGCTGAGCCCCGACCCCTCCCCTCGCCCGCCCACACCCCTTCCTCCCCCTCCTGCCTCCGTCAATGGAGAAGAGCCTG
This sequence comes from Vipera ursinii, assembly GCF_947247035.1. Taxonomy (NCBI): domain Eukaryota; kingdom Metazoa; phylum Chordata; class Lepidosauria; order Squamata; family Viperidae; genus Vipera; species Vipera ursinii. Next base: position 197,281,315 of record NC_139513.1, read on the forward strand.
CCACTCTTGGCCCGTCCCGACCTCCTTCCATACTGGATGGGGAGGGGGGAAAGCCGCCGGGGAGTTTCCCTGCAGGTTTGGCCTCAGTCGAGGTTGTGGCTTTGCCGAGCGCCGGGCAGGTGCTCGGCAGGTTCCGAGGCCCGGCGGGGCGAGGGTCGCCGCCAACTGGGTCCTGCGCCTGGAGGGGCTGTGTGTCCAAGGCAGAGCCGCGATAAACATATCCCCGTCTCACCGGGGAGATGAAGCGAAAGGGGGACGAGCAACCCCCACCCCACCCCCACCCCCACCCAAACCCTGATTTTCGCCCCGCAGGCGGATATTCTTGGCTTTCTTCCCAGGTAAGGCCACCAGCCGCCTTTGCTTCGCAGGGGCCCGACTTGGCTTCCAGGGCCTGGTGGCCAAAATAACCTTTCCTACGATCCTCCGCCGCACCACACACACACACACACACACACACACACACACACACACACACACTTAGTTCTCCAGGCGACCGTGGCTCATGGCCGGGCTGATTTTGCTTTGAAATCAGACAGACCCTGTCTGGGGGCTCCAGTCTCATCTTATTCAGGGGAAAACATCCCCCTGGCAAAACTCGCCTCGATTGGTTCGGAATAGCCACGCCGGGCTCGTCGGACCCGTTTTGGTTTGGTTTTTTTTTTTTTTTGATCAGCCAGCTCGTGGGGCGAAGAGCCGGAGTCCTTCTTGGCGTTGGAAAACTCAGCTTCTGGGTTCGCCTAAAGGGAAACCCAGAGGTAACGTTGGGTCAAGGCCTATCGGGGTCGGGTAGGAGGAGGATGAGCAAAGGTCACGGAAAGGTGACCCAGAGCCACGGGAGTTGGAGGATTTGAGAGAAACGTTGGAGTTTTTGAAAAAGAAAATCATGGAGTTTATGAAGGCATGTAAAAGAGGCTTGTGGAGACACGGAAGAGTTTATCCGTTGATGATTATAGCTATTCTGGAGTGGTTCCTCTAGGTTCCATCCTGGGTAGCCACTGACTTTCTTTTTCTTTCTTTCTTTCTTTCTTTCTTTCTTTCTTTCTTTCTTTCTTTCTTTCTTTCTTTCTTTCTTTCTTTCTTTCATCTACCTATCTACCTACCTACCTATCTATCTATCTATCTATCTATCTATCTATCTATCTATCTATCTATCAGTCTCTTCCTTGTTCCTTTTTTTGGTCCTCTCTAAATCAGACAGCCTCAGTTAGGGCATGAACACTTTAGATTGGAGCCCATAGAACTTGGGAAAGCAGCTTGATTGTAAGGGGAATGAGAAATATAATCCAACAGCAAATTTTATAGCCTAAAATCGGGCGTCTTTTGAACTAAGACAGACTCTTGCGATAACTTCAAAACAACGTTAGCCACCCCCTTCCACCACCACCACCACCACCCCAGTTAAAAGGAAGCTGCAAGAGTACAATTCCTGCCTGCCGGTGGACTACTTTGCACGGGTGATCATCCGCGACACAAAGCTCTCCCTTTTAACTTTGGCTCCCTGACTTCAGTAGGATCTCTCTCCTCCGTATGGAGAGCACATTGCTGCTGAACCCTTAAAAAGGGAAGTAGCATGACGCCAGTCTTAATGGGAATGCAAAGCACGATCCTATGTCGTTTGTAATCCCTGGGTTCTACTTATACTGGAAAGGGGGTTTATTGTTCACAGTGAAACCCGATTCTAACCCAGATGTAATTCTGTGTCTGTAACCCAAAAACCAATAGGAATTCTAGACGTGTCTCTCTTGCTGATATCAGGCCCATTATTTTCTAGAAATTCCGTGATGCCTCTCTCTCCTCAAAGAGAGGACTTGTTTTGGATCGGAGTAGTCGTCTGTAGATGTAGTCAGATGACGTATTTTGGAGTAAAAGTTCTTTTGCCCCAACTGTCTTCCTACTTCCTGAGAATAGGAGAAATCGAGGCGGGGTTAAGGTTTCTTCTTGGCTCAGAAGGCCGATCTGGGACAACAAAAATCTAGTAAGAGTTAGATAGAGACAAAGAAATGGGGGCAACATTTCAAAAGAAGGTAAGATTCAAACGCTGTTCCAAGAAGCCTCGCCGAGAGCTGACTCAGAACGGCGGGGCTGGAAAAAGACACACACACACACACACACACACACACACACACACCGGTTTTGATGAATTGCACGGTTTTGATGGACAATCCACTGTCCCGGCGTCTTTCTCGTGCCACTGAGTCCAGACAGGCTGTTAAGGGAGGCGCTTTTCCCCTCCGTGACCCGTGAAATAATCTATAGAAGTGTTTACTTTCTCGCCTCACTGTCAAACTCACTCCTTGGTACAACGCACGTGGGACCCACGCTTCCACCCTCAGCGTTTGCCATCCTGGGTGGGTACATTATTCTTTCTCATCGCTTCGCAGGGGATCGTTTGTGTCTGGCGGAGCGGGGGTGGGGGTGGGGAGAGAGAGAGGAGGGGAGAAAGCGATCGCGGGTGGCAGCAGCCAGCTGGCCAGGAGTTAAGCTGGGTCGCAGGCCCGTGGGGTAAGAAAAGAGGCAGGCAGCGCACTGGGTCTCCTGGGCGATCAGACGGGAGGGGCGGAAAAGTTTGGCAGATTACAGTCAAGCCCACCTCAGATCTATTTCAGATTTGGGACGGGGAACAAAAAGGCCATTTAAACCTTTGCTGTGGCTACAGGGAAGCGCCGCTTCGTTTAGCGCCCTAGGAGCCGCTAGTGACAAAATACGAACCGTTACCCTGGGGTTGTTTTTTTGTTTGTTTGTTCGTTTGTTTCAAGTCTGAAAGGATTTGCGGCGTGGCCGTGCGAAGCGTATCTGAAGGATAACGTGGATGGTCATCACGGCTGATGTGTTTATTCCTCGTCCTAAACATCACTATCGTCGGAGGCTTTACGGGAATCTCAGCCAAATGATTCCGCGCACCGACGAGAGCGCACGTTGTCCAGTCCAATGAATCAGGGGAATCGGTGTTACTCCTTGTGTAAAAGTTGTGACAGGGCTGAGTTAAAAATGTGCCTGAAAAACACACAAACGACGTAAGTGAGCGAGCGAGCAAAAGCCAGCGAGAATTCCCCACCCTTCTCTGCAAACCTTGCTTGGTGTCCTGGCCCTCCTCCGACCTCTAGCCTTCAAGAAATCGTGAGTGACATTTGGATCCACAACCCACTTCCGCCAGCTGGGATTTAAACGCGTGATTGCGAGGGGAGTAACCAATAGGTTTACGACCTTCGGCTTGCGCTTGAATTGGATTGCGCCTCCCGCGGAGAGCCGGCGAAAGGAGACGGGCCGCCTCGACCCTAAAACGTTATTTATTCTGTACAGTAGTTGGAGATTTCCCCGCAAGTCGCCATCTCAAGTTGGGTTTCTGAGCTTGGGGTTCAGTGGCACCTTCCTCCTCCTCCCCCTCCCCCTCCCCCTGCTCCTGACCACACCGAAGCCCCGCCCCCTCTGCCTTCTCCCAAGGTTCTTGCCGGCTCGGATTGAGCTGGAAGGCTGAAATTCCTCGGTTCGACCCCAGCCAGGCTGCTCTGCGCTTCCTCCAGCCTGCCTGACGCCCTTGCGCCGGTCCACTCCGAAGGCTTAATAAGATTAGACGAAAGGGAGGGAGATACTCAAGCCTCCCAGGTTAGCGTAAGGTAGAATTTAGAAATTCACGCGGCCTTATAAAAGGCCGAGAGGAAGGGGGGGGTCTGTCTTGTGAGCCTCCCCCCCTTTTGCATCCATCAGCAAGGCGCGTTTATTTTATTCCGAACGCCTCCCGTAGCCCGAATCTTGGGATATTTAGCGGTGCAAGACAAGTGGGCTCCCAAAGCGAAACACCAACAGTCACAACCAAGGCAAAAGAAGAAGAAAAAAAAACAGAGACAGGGAGAGGAAAAAGCAAAGCAACGGTGGCTCCAAAGTTTCTGGTTTGTTTCAAAAATCCAAACGGATGCTAGGAGCCACCTTCTCCCCTGGTTTTGCTCAGTAGGACAAATCTTGGCGAGGCACGTGGGGCCTGCCCAAAGTCCAGGGAGGTAATCTGCATATAATCCAATTCGTCTTGGTTTCTGTACGAACGCCAAGTGCTCCTTCCAACCAGATCCCTTTACCTTTAGCCCCGTTGTTCGGGCTAGGAAGAAAAGGTCAGAGAGGCAGGGAAGGAAGGAAGGAAGGGAGGGAGGGAGAAGGTGGGAAAAGTCTGCCGCGTTTAGATACAATGAACCACAGAGGCTCCAATGCGATCGAGCAATTCTTCGCCGAACTTTATTAAAATGAAAAGGGAGAGAAAGAGACCCTGTCGCGAAGCTCGCTTTTCTTCAGCAAGGTTGCAAGAGAAGAGGGACGGCCGCTTTGGAAAGAAATCGGAACGGCTTGTGGGATCCTGCAGCCCACAATGCCACCCGTTGAAAGACGCAGTTGGGGGGAAACGTGTACGGTGGAATTAGTCGCTCGTTGGAGCTATTAGCGATGTCGTGATAAATGTCACCATAATATAATTCCTGTAGCATTCTCTGCCTCTCTCTCTCTCTCTTTCTCTAATGGATCCCTGCAAATTACCGTGGTGGGGCTGGGGACCCGCGTTATCATACACTTAAAAGATTTAGTAGGGGACGCAACAGAGAAGGGCTGCATCTCCAAGTCAGTTTTCAGATACCTGTGACTTTCAGAAAGCGGACACCTTAGCCACTTTCTTACCTGTTCACTCACTTTTGGGGCGCTCCGGCTGCTAAGAGCAATCTTTTGCAGGGCACCCCCCCCCCGGAGATTTTTCTCTTCACCACTGGATCCTAGTTTTAGCAAATGGAGCTTACTATTTCTGAGGATGTATTTTTACTTGAATTGACTGGAATTCTATCCTATTGACGATTTCGTATAAGCATGTTAGTATAGGCATAATTCCGTGGGTTTGCGGAGAAGTAAATACCACCGTTAAACGGATCTCGCCTATACCGGTATTACACTGGCATGGAATGGGAACCCTGGCTTCCATACCTTTCACTGTATTATTATTATTATTATTATTATTATTATTATTATTATTATTATTATTATTATTATTATTATTATTATTATTATTATTATTATTATTATTATTAGCATTGGCTAAAACCAATACAAACAGTGAAAGTACAATGTAATTTTTTTTTTTACCATATTATGATTCGTGGCACAGTCAGCCAGAGGTTTAAAATGGCATTTTTGTCTACTTACTGAGTCCTTGCCAAGGACCTGAAATAGGTGGATGTTGTTTCGTGGTGTTTAAAGATATCTTCGCAAGATGTAAGCTGTTTCAAGTAAAAATTATGTCTCACCCCATTTCTTATGCCAGAGATACTTGATTCTTCTGCGAAGACCTATCCAGTGTGGTCAAAACTCTGGAATATCTCCTATTTTGCTCAAAGCATACAAGCGCCACAACTATATCAAGGCAGTGCCTCATTGAGGGATTATTATTATGGTTCGTGGCACAGTCAGCCAGATGTTTAGACTGGTCCTGGCATTTTTGTCCACCTATTGAGTCCTTCCCAAGAACCTGGGATAGGCAGATTCATATTATTATTAATACTATTGTAGTAAAAATAAAGACTTCTGAATTGGATAAAGGACCCCCCCCTCTGCTGATCTTTGCCTCTCTCTGACCCCTGGTACAGCATATTTTTATATGAATATTTTTATTTGCTGCTGCATGAACAGGGTGAGAAAGCACTGGGTAAAATCAACCTAAGGCAGCATATGCATTTGTAGGACACGTTCACGGTGAAGAACAGTAAATTCAGTCAAACCATCTAGCCATGATGATGCCTTCTTAACTTCCATTTCTTGCATAAAAGAAAGAAGCATCTGCTTAAAAGCAGCACTCTCCTGTAGACATGACCTGAATGGATAACAGTCAAATCAGTGAGACTAATTGAAATTAGTTTTTTTGAACAAAAAGACATTAGATCGAAATATGCATCTCTTTAATTGAAATAAGGGAAAAATAAATGGTCTAAAAATTCCCTTCCTTCCTATGCAATGCTTAACCAGGTTTTGTAAATATCTACCTTAGCTGGTTAATCCAAATTAAGTTTATTGTGGCTTTACATTTACGGGAAGGGGAAACTAGCTTATTTGACTAGTGTATACCAATTCAGAAAATCAGTGAATTTTCTTAAGAAGTTATATATATAGTGAGAAGGATGCAAAGATCATTTACTGAATGAAATACAGTTGTTTTCCTCTATCTTCTAAATAATTTTTATTGTTTGTATGAATCTGGAGGGTTCAAGAAACAAGCTTGTTGTTAGGCAGGCTGTAATACAGTTATGGTTAAATAATGTGACCTACAATAAATGCTGCTCTTTTTATCAGTTTAATGGGTCTAGATTTGATAAATAAGAGACTACTTTCAATCTTTGGCAACCTGGCCCACAGCAGGTGATAACAGTCCAAGGCAGGGTTTTTCAGTCTTGGCAACTTGAAGTTGTGTGGACTTCAACTCCCAGAATTCCCCAGCCAGCATGCTGAAGTTGAAGTCTACATATCTTCAGATTGCCAAGGAATGAGAAACCTTGATTTAAGGAAACCATGATGTAGCTATGTTTAACAACAGATCTCATGGACTATTTGCTTGCAGACAGAGGAGAAGGGGAAGCAGGAAAATCTTTCTCCCACTGATTATGCTCCTAGCGCATCCATTTCCTACTTAGTCAAATATTTTCAGACTACCTGAATGAAAGTAGGCGACCAACCATTGATTTAGACTCAAGATCCTGATCAAAAGCTATCCAGCAGTGTCAAGCATCTGGGAGAGGTTGGTGTGAAAGAAAACATATTTAGAGCAACAGGAGAGCCAAACTGCTACTACCTATCCCAGTCAGGTGTGATCCCAAAGAATTCTATTTCTATAAATAGAAACGTGAAGCTCATATTTCCACGTTTTCCATGAGATTTTTCAGTTCTGAGGCCTAGAGAGGTCCAGTCTTCAGACTTGGTATAGTATCCGTTCCTCAACAAACACTTTACAGAAGCCTCTTCGTAAATTGTTCTCAACACAGGCACAAAAAGCTGTGCACTGCAGAACATTTACATCCCAATAAACCATCCCACATTCAAAAACCACAATTGAGATTATTCTCAGGCTATTGTGTTTTCCCATTAATATCGCAAGCTTCAGTTACTCATTCATAGTCAATATCGCAATTTCCCACCGAAAGCATGTCTGTGGATCATGTATTTGGGTTCAGTTTTGGTGCCCCCCCCCTGAAGACTCTTTTGCCCTTGCCTGATGTTTTCCCATTCAAAACAGAGCAAGAGTCTGTGCAAGAGAAAGGAATCATGGTGTGCTGGGTTGTAACAGGATGAAGAGCTGCAGGCAAGACCAGAGCCAGATAAAAGAAATCCGAGTCAGGCTTGACCTTCCCTAGTTCTCCTGTAGATAGAAGGAGGTGCATTTAGATTCACAAAATTCTAATCTTGTAACCATATACTAAAACCACCTTAACATTCATAACTTTGGTTTCCTAGTCTGATCTACCTTGAAGGACTAACACATGGCGGAGACATGGGGGTAAATTGGGGTTCCTAGGGTCTTTGGAGCTGCTGTAATGCCATTCATAAAGACTGGCACTCTGAACTGCTGCATATCTGATGATTATACCCAGTGCTTTTTTGTAAAAGAAAAAAGTGCCGGAACTCACAAATGTCATACAACCCGCCTTGCCTACCCTACAAGGTTCCATCCAAAATAGGTGCCGGAACTCCGTTCTGAGCGTTCTATGAGAAAAAAAGCCCTGATTATACCTGGAAATGAGCTTGTCTCAGAAGCTTGTCCCAGCTTCTCTAGAAGCTGCAGGCATAGCAAAGCCCTCCCTTCCCTCCCACGTCCTTCTTCCTCGCTCCAGAGCATATTTTTTAGTGCAAACATCGAAAGAACATCCAAGGAGTAGGATGTCCTTTCCTTCAGGCTGTTGCAATCAATATTTGCTTCTCCAATATCTGCCAGAAGAACTTGAAAGTCAGGAGAGTGGACAGCAATGGAGAACCTGGGATTATGGTATTGCTGTCGAACCTCAGTGGCAACTTTTCAGCTGCCAGTCAGAATTGCTGTTCTGGGATCACACAAGTCACAATCCTGGCCATGCTATCCGGGACAAGCAAGCCCTGCCATCCTCCAGAGAGTATCAACGTGAGGCATAAGCAGCAAATAAGAAATGATTTCCTTGTCATGGTTCTTTTTTTTGGGACCGCTGAAAGTGTTGGTCTCTCTTTGGACAGCCCAAATAACTTGGTTTTCTTTGGGTTTGGTGACCCCTGCCAAGTGACCAATTGCTGTTTCACTTCAGAGTAGGCTTTTCTTTAAGATGATGATGCGCCATCCATATTTTGAGCCACTTCTATCTAACAGAATTCAAATAAACCAGTTTAAAAGCACGGAAGCAGAGCAATACAACCTGTAACTCTCAACACTGGTCTGAAGGATAATTAAGTTTTATAATGGTTAGCATAGAAAGAAAATAATTTTTACTGTTGGATTCACATGTCAAGTTGTGCCTTTAATGAGATTTGGTCCGTTTGGGTTTAGTTATTTAGTCATCCCTTGTGGGATATAAATAATGGTTTAGCATTACTTGTGACTAGGCCACTAAGCTGTTCAAACACCATAGTCAAAATTAGCTATGATTATAGTGATGTAGGGATGTAGGGACACAGACCAAATTTCTTTGTAACTCCATCTGTTGCATTTTGGGAAGTTGAACCAGCTGTACTTTGTTTTGGAATAAACACACTTCACATTCCTGCAGAAGGCAGAACAATTTATTTTCTTTTGGTTTCTCTTTCAGGTTGTGTGGACAGGGCACCCAGAGAGAGGAAAGGGTTGCTGAAGTGGAGTCTTCCCATTTTATTGGTTTTGTTAGGCTGACTTGTAAATCATTTGAGTTGGTGTAATGTGTGGAGCAGTATGTTAGAGTGTGTTAGAGCAGTGCTTTTCCCTGATTAACCCCTAACCCTTGAATTGCATTTGATCACACATCCCATATTTCCCCAGCCAGTGCTGTCAGGACGACTGGGACAGATAGAAATTTCAGTTGGAATGCATCTTAGGGAAGGCCAGATTGAGAAAGGGTGGCCTAGTGGATTGTAAACTCTTGAAAACTCCCAAGGAAGGGAACAGATTTGTAAGGTCCAACCAGAAGCTGATTGAATCAAAGCAGAATTTGCTAAAAAAAACGTTGATGCTACAGGATTTAAATCTCCGTTGGTTTAAAGTCTGCCCACCAATTGCTCTCATGGAAGGTGGAGACAAAGCAATGTAGGTATAATGTAGAATTCAGGGGTCTTCAAACTCGGCCCTTTTATGACTCATGGACTTCAACTCTCAGAATTCCTCAGCCAGGCACACTGGCTGAGGAATTCTGGGAGTTGAAGTCCATGAGTCATAAAAGGGCCAAGTTTGAAGACCTCTGATGTAGATGTTAGTGAGGAGTTTCCTGTTTAGAAAAGGGCCTCTCTTCACACCCAGACCTTCAAAGTTGATCAGTTTTTAATGGCAGGTTTTCAGAAGTGTTGACATCTCTAACTTTTGTACACAGGAAAAGGAACCTTTGCAGAAAAGCTTCTTTGGCAAACAGAGAGTCCCACTTCCACAGCTGTTGTTGTGTGTGGTGTGTGTGCCCTGTCCTTCTTTGCCCCTGGGCATTCAGGCATTTCCTTCTGTTTTTAAATATGGGCTTTATGAAGGAGCCCTATGAAGAATGATCGTAAATCTGCCGCCGTCCGTGGTCCTTGATCCAGAGAGTTCTTTTTCAGTGGTAGTGGAGGTGACAGACTCTGGCAGGAGAGCAGGGAAGGGAAATCTCTGGGCAGGTTTGTGACCTATATTGGGTAGCGGTTGGGTAGTATTTACAGTTAGAGTGAAACCAAACAGAAGAAGGAGAGATCCGGACTCTGCCTTTAGCTGGAAGTAATTAGGGTTTATCCTTCTCCTTCGTCATCTTTCTTTCTTTTCTCATTTTGCTCTCCTCCTCCTCCTCCTCCTCCTCCTCCTCCATTTCAGCTCCTGTTATCTTTCTTTGCAGAACTAGAATATGCATTAACTGGGGTTTTATATTTTTATATTTTTTCAGGGACTTAGTTTAATCTTTTTAAATTGCTCTTAATTTTTGTATTGATGTTTTATATACCCTGTAAACTGCAGGCGGTATATAAATTCAATAAAATAAATAAATAAATAAATAAATAAATAAATAAATAAATAAATAAATACATACATACATACATACATACATACATACATACATACCAGATTGGGGAAGGCTACTCAGAGGGGATAGAGCATGACATAAAGGCAAATAAGAGAAGTCATGTTATGGAGGGTAGGCATTAAGATTTGAGTCCAAATGGGGTGAGAGGTGGGCACAACCAGAAATGCTTTGCTTGGATAAGACAGAGGCATCCTTTGCTTATAACTGGACAGAAAAAAAGGCAGTTGTAATTTAGCTGGTCCTCAAGGTTCAGCAAAGAAAGAAATCACCTTCAAAAGGTGTCTAACTAAGAAAGACTGGTGTGTGTGTGTGGGTGGGTGGGGGCTGAGGGTCCAAGGTAGGCACACAAACATTGTTTGTGCTCTCTTGAAGTTTGTGGGTCCCCCCCCCCGCCAAATGACTTTAAATACTACTAGCTGCTTTTAAACTGGCAGAAATCCAAATGGCCAGACTATTTCTGGTTCCTAACACCCAAAGCTGCTTTCAGTCCCCTGATTTCCCACCAAGGGATGACAAATCCAAATGAATGTGATACAACTTTGGCTTGTCCTTGGGCGATGTTGGAATAAGAAAGAAGACATTCCTTCAACCCTGAGACAGCTAAGGGCCATTTAAAATATTCTGTCTCAGTCACAAGCTGACTAGGGAGGACAGAATGAAGCAAAGTAACAGAGACCGAGCAAACCCCCCCCAAACCCCCCAAAGCAAGCCAACACCCCCACCCCCCACCCCGCTCCCTGCAAGAAACCAAAACATCCTCAAAACATGCAAAATCATTTTAAGAAGACAGTGGATAGCCCCTTGTCTGGAATAGTACAGAGTCTCCTGCTTGAGCAGAGGGTTAGACTAGATTAGACGACCTCCAAGGTCCCTTCCAACTGTGTTATCATCATCATCATCATCATCATCAACAACAACAACAACAAGACTGCCAGAGAGAGGGCAGTCTGCTGCAGACTTCCTTTCATTTCTCTCTTCCTCAACTAAGCTCACCCTCCTGCTGAGAGGCCTTACTAAGCAGGCCCAGATCCTCAGTCTCTTGCTACAAAAACCATCCTGGAGCATTTAAGGCCATGCTTGCATGGAGGGGCCCTCAGATGGGATGTGGCCACCGAAAGAGGCCTCCTCCAAGGTCTGGCCTTGAGAGCGGATGTCTCTTCTGAAAGCCCTCCGCCAACATGGGCTGGAGTTACTATGGAGCTGAAAGGTCACTCTCAGAGACGTTTCCTTTTCTTTGTGGAGATGCCCTTCATTCTTTGTTGTGGCCATTGAAAAACATTTTTAATCTAAAGGCAGGGTGGGGAGGGGGAAAGGATTTTTCAGATGTCACGGTAAGGGGGTTGCGTGTTCGTGTGTGAAGCAGGAGGACATTGACCTCCGTTTCAGCCAAATGCAAACCCACATGTTTTACGATGTCCTGATGAGAAGCACAGCACATTAACAACATTTGGGGGTCTTCTAAAACAACTTGTCCAGGGCAGAACTTTCAAATGCAACTCAACTCGGTTGCCATTTTGCAGGACCCTCAAATCTGCTGTGACCTGAAGAGATTAATGCCAGTTATTCTAAACATCAGCCTAGGTGTGTAACAGAATTTCATCCATGTTTCCTTAGCGGAGCTTAGCTGAGAAGGAGAAACATATATTATATTGCATGCGTTATATTTGCATATTACATTATAGTGTAAACTCAAGGGCCGGTTTTAAAAACATTTTCTTTCCTTATTTTCCACCTATCACTTTAAAGCCATATACCGCTGTGAGTCAATCAACTCCTTAAAAAAACAAACAAGGTTTGGAGGTCAGGTGTGCACAAGGACCATGAAGCCTCCGAAGGGGACCCATTTAATTGATTGATTTAATAGACATGTAAGAAACAAGGATTTGAACACCAGAAATGGAAAAGGTTCACAAGAATAATCGCTGGGCAGTTGGAAATTGGGAAGTACCCTGGTACTCTTTGATCCACTTGGTGAATGGGAAATAAAATGAGACGAATAAGGGAGAAATCTGAATCTGGGTTTAAACTACAAGCCTCTAAAGTTATTATGTGTGTTCATACACGGATGCCCTTCTATTCTATTTGCTTGTGCCTAATAATACGTGGATGATGATGATGATGATGATGATCCCAAAAGAAAGGCATTGTCCTTATTTGTAAATAACATCACTCTCTGAGCGCGACAGATCTCTCTTGGAAGTTCATTCTGCAATCTTCTCTAGGAACAAAGGCAGACATCTAAAACAGGATTCAGCCAACTCCCAGAACTCTTTCCTAACCATTTCCAGGCCTTTTCACTGACATCCCTCCGAAACAAATACAGTGCCGTAAGCAGTAACTGTTCTCCCGGCTCCAAGAATCGCACCCCCCCCCCTTTCCCCCTTTCTAGCCTTCTCCTTCCCAAAAGACGTGGCCTTTGGGGGTGGATTGGGGCTGCAACCCGAAACGCGCGCCAGATTAGCCTCCCCCCCACCCACCCTAGCTGACCCTCTTCAGGGAGCAGGGCTGCAACGGCCATCCCCTCAGCCTCCTGGCCAGGATGCATCTGAAGAGGATGGGCCTTGCCAGGCCGGTTCGGAAGGTTGCCTTTGGAACTTCAAGGGACTTGACTTCCTCAGGATTCTCCAGACGTCCAGCAGCGTTCAGGAGAGTCTCCGAAAGGCGTGGTGGGGGGTGACCGAGAGCGGAAAGACCCGCGGCGCTGTTCTTTAGGGAAACAAACAGCCCCTCGTCGCCCACCTTCCCTTGAGATCGCTTTCAGGTTAGGCGCCGTTGAGAATGGCCGCTTGATTCCCCCCCCCCGCTTCCACACCACCAGTCCTTCCCTGGCCAGTGGCCAACCCCACGGGGCGATTAAAGCCTGTCTGGCGGAGACACTCCTTCTGGAAACAAGGAATCGAGAAAGCCAACCCTGAGAGGTGTGTGTGTGTGTGTGTGTGTGGAGGGGGGGTCAGAGCCGCCCGGCCCTGGCGGATCGGTGTGGCGGGGGGGGGCTGACCTCAGTCCGGAGGCACAGCATCTTTTTGATCCGTCCCGCAAGCTCTTAGCGAGGAGACCTCAGGGATCCGCCACTCAGCAGGGGGACCTGGACAGCAGGAGAAGCGCTTTCTTCGTTGGCTGGTTGGTCAGTCACCCCCAGTGGTAAAGAACCATCTAACTAGCTAGGGACAGACGGGCGCTTCTTTGGGGTAAATGTGTAGGTTGATACATCTATTGAAGCTCTGAGTTCCACGGCCGGCATCCCCGTAGTGCGGCCTGGCCCGGGTGGAAGCCCAACCAAAAGGAGGGGAAGGCAGGCACTGACTGGCACGCACACCGGGCCCATTTCTGTCTCTCAGATTTTCTTCCTGCCAGCTTGACCGAATTATCGCCCACCAGCTCACCCAAGAGCCTCAGGTAGGAACTGGCTACAGCTGGGTTTGCTTTGGGAGGCTTTGCTGGGCGGCTTCTTCTCGCGGCTTCGGTTGGCCCCGGCGCATCCTCGTTTAGGAGGTTGTTTTTTCAGAGGTGTTTTGGCGGGGATACCAGGCTGCGTTCAGAGGGAAGGGGCCAAGAAACCCAGCCGCGGATTATCTACTAAGAAGCCCTGCGGAGGCGCCCTCCTAACAGCTGCAGGAGAAAGAGAGGCGTCCTGGGAGGAGGGGATGGGCCCTTATGGGTGTAAAACGCCTTTTGAATCAAGGAGAAGCTCTGTGTACCAACAGATAGATCCACCTTTCTCAGCATCGGTTGATGTTTTCCTTGCTTGACTTCAGTGAGTTTTGGCTGATCTGGTCCAGCCAATTGCTAATAATTATTCGAAAGAAGTGGGGAGGGGATGGGAGAGGTTCACGCCGACTCCATCCTCAAACAGGCATCAAACTTGTCCAGTTCGACTTAACTACGGCGCTCTGAGAAATCCTAAATTTACAGTGTATTCCACACTGTACTCTGGCACTCTTGGTTGGCTCAAGGCTTGTGTAAAATGCGTGAGCACAAAGGGAAGCACACCTTCCAGATAAATAACATTCATCTCAATATTCTATATAGGTAGAATTTGGACACGTGACAGGGATATAGGCGCCAACCGCGCGATTTTTGGAATCACGTGACTATCAGGATTTCTCCCCAGATGGGTTATTAAATCAGAGTTCTGTAATCGTTTTAGTTACAGCTGGAAGAAAATGTCTGCCTCTGAATTGTACTGTATTCACGATCTTCTCCCGACAATATCAGGCGCCTGTTACCAAATGTATGGATTTATGTATATAAGCCTAACACTGCTTTTATCTGAAGCTCCCCTCCTTGGAAGTCGGTTCGTTCAAAAGACTTCAACCCCCCGAAGCCGGATTCTGACGTTGTCGAACGAGAAATTATTGCTTTTTTGCTTGCAAGTAGACTTATTTCTTGCCTAAACCATCATGTCTCCCGAGATACCAGCCGTCTTGAAGGCAAGATTCTCCGCTTGGCTTCATACGGGCGCACATACACATGCATGCATATCCGAGAGCATACATGGACCAACGCAGAGGTTAATAATAGTAGCAACTGTTAAGGGAAGCTGCTCACATCCTTCCACAATCTGCGGTGATCCAGAAGTAAGGTTATTCGCCTCTGTCCTGCAGCAGAAATTCTCTCTGGTTGTGTTTATATATTTTAGGAAGGCTGAAAAAAAACCCCAAGAGAAAGGAAACGGGTTAGAGCAGCTTTTGGCCAGGAGTTCAGTGCTGGTTTTAAAAAGCCAGCCTACTAGAAGGACAATACCTTCTATTTCATACACTTAATCTCGTTTTGTTTGTTTTTTCCTCCCATTTCGAGGCCTACTTTATAAAAGGAGCACTTGGGGTCCGCCTTGTTATATACGTGTCCTTTTGAGAAACAGTAGCCAGATGATACTTAAAAATCCCCCAAATCATTTGGCTCCCCCATCTTTTTTTTTAATTGAAAAGCAGAATGTAAAAAATATATGTGGGGAAATCGGATTGAATTCTCTTTCATTACTTGAGGGGTAGGAGTTGGATAACCAGATTCAAGAGGCAATTCTACAAGCCCGACGATCTAAATGCCCTGTATCCTGGGCATTTAGATTTTTCTCTCCGCCTCCGCGCCCCAGTTCAGCGGCTAGAGCGGCCTGAAAATGAGCGGGAGGCCGGCCTTCTGGCCAGCTGAGGGCAAGTCCAGGACAAAATCAAGGAAGTCGGATGAATCAGCCGAAAATAACGAAGGGCTTGCAAAAGAACTTTCCAGACCCGGGATAAAGTAAACCATTTCAAGTCCCCAAAGGCAACTCTTCCCGTAGAACTCTCTGCATCTTCCACGGCCCGGAATCTGGACCCCACCAGAAGGTTCACAGGCATCGCTCTTTCTTGGGAACGGAGGAAACGCAAACCCAGAACGATCGAGAGTGAAGCTCTTCATCTCCCGATTTAGAAAAGGCGCAGCAGCAGCAGCAGCAGCACGCTCTCACGTGCAAGGAGAGGCCTCTCCGTTCACACGTGCGCTTGCCGGGCTTAGAATGTGATGGGGTTCACTTCGAATGCAGCCCCATCGTCTTCACTCTAAGCGCATGGGATCCCAGGCGCAGGGTCCTATTTTATTTCACACCAGTCGCGACACATTCTTCTGCGGGCAGGCAGCCCAGCGGCCGCGGGTCGGTTTCTAAGGCCAGATTCACCTGTGCATTGCACATTAGCGTTAATCATGGTTGTTCTACCCTTGTTGACTTACTATTGAGCGCATTAAAAGGTTAATGAACAGCTTTGTGTTGGGCGCGTGGGATAAAAAAAAAGAAGGATCAGGCTCCTTAGATTCATCCAGGAGAGCCCATTGGCGCGGAAAGTACGTGGCTCTGAGTAACTAGATGCAAGGCTCCCCCGCTCGCATTTCCCCGATGTGATGGGGGCAAGCAAGGGTGTTCCTATCGCTGCCGCCAAACCCTTCTCCGCTTCCCACCAGATGGAGCGTGCATTTTTATACACACACCACTCTTCCTGCGCCCTATTTGTGTGCCCGTTCCCAAGTGTTGCGTCGAGAAGCCACAATCTTTGGGGATCGGTCTGTTATACCCAGTGACACTTACTTCCCAAGTGAACACGCGTGGCATCCCGCTTCAGGGTTGCAATCCTCAGCCTGGCCACTTGGGAATAATCTCTTCCCCCCCCCATTTCCCCCCCCCCACACACACACCCCAGCATAAAGCAGGGTTGTCATTGTCTTTATCGCTGGATGCACAACCCAGGCCAGTTGCGTTTTCCTCGCCCCCCCTCCCCCCTCCCCCGCCACTCATTCCTTAGGAACCGACAGGATAGGGGCTCGGTGCACGCGCGCGCAACACCCACACATCCCCACACACCCAGAGAGAGACGAGCCGCGATCCCTCTAGTTTGTCAATGAATCCTCCCCGCTCGCGGGCTCCGCCTCAGCCGTCCCTGATTGCTCCGCCGCTGGCTAATCAGGGGCCGCCTCCACCGCTCGCCCTCTCCCCGGGGTCCCCCCCCCCAACCCCCGCAGCCAATGCGCGCGGGCTCGCAACTTTACTTTTCTGATTGGAGGCCGAGGCACTGAGTGACGGGCCAGCCCGGAGGCCGCGGCCGGCCGCCGCTCTACCTCCCGCCCTACCTCCCGCTCCCCCGCCGCCAAAGAACCCCCCCACCCCGCCGCCGCCGCTGTCCACATGCCGCCGGTCCTGAAAGCCGCTCCCGGGAAGCGCTTTCTTCCTCTCTTGAAAGAGCGGGCTGACCAACCGCGGACGGCGACAGCAGCGGCTGAGGCGCGGGGGGACGGCAGGGATTCGGGAGGCGCCCTGGGATATTGAGCGCCCAGGTGTGTGTGTGTGTGTGCCTGCGTGCGAGGATGCGTGTGTGTGGGGGGGGGGTGAGGGGGCTGCGCGCGCGCGCGCCCCCCCCGTGTGCCCGCCCGGCTCAGGGGAGAGGAGGTCATTTGGCGCCACCCTCACGCGTTAGCCGGCCAGGTGGAGAGACCTATGAGGGAGCAAGCGCGCGCGCGCGCGCACTCACCCACCCACACGTATAGACAACTCGGAGCCGGCCGGTCTACCTGCTCGCCCGCCTCTCTTTCTGCGCCGGCTGAGGGGGAAGCACCCTCCGCGAGCCGGGGGCGCGCGCCTAGGCGCGCCTGGAGGCGCGCGCTGCTAGGCAGCGGGGAGCCCCGCACTGGCTGCCGGAGGGGGAGAGAGAGAGAGAGAGAGAGAGAGAGAGAGGCAAAGTTTAAGCGCGAGCGGAAAGGCGCGTGAGGTAGAAAGCGTGGCGCGCGCCACAAGCAAAACACGCCTCTCTCCCTCCTTCGCGCTCTCTCTCTCGCGCGGCGGGGATGCCGCTGGCACGCTTGTGCTGCTGCTGCTGCTGCTGCTGCTGCTGCCGCCGCCGCCGCCGCCGCCGGTTTCTCCTCGTCTCCTTTGGCGTCTCTCCAAGCGCAACTTCCCGCCAACTTCTTCTGCCACGGCGCTCCTAGCACCTGCCCTCCAACGAGCAGAGGTGGCGAGGCCAAACGGACTTTGCCTCCCTTTTGTTTTTTCTCTTCCCCCTTCCGGACTTGGGATCCCCGCCGGGTTGGGAGGCAGTTATCCCACAGCCCGCCTCCACTCCGGGAAAGAAGCCGTCTCTCCTCCTCCTCCTCCTCCTCGGCTCTCTTCTGACGCTCGGCTGAGCTGATCAACCTCCGGCCGGGACTGCAAGCCGGGCAGGGGGAAAGAAGAGAAGGCGAAGGAGGAAGTGTGTGTGTGTGTGTGTGTGGAAAGCCGTACATGCCCGGCAGTCCACCGCCACTCCTCAAACAAAGACTGACCCAGGGCACTTTCCTCGTCCCCTAAGCTAGCCTTGCCTTCGCCGGAGACGCCACTCTGATTATCTTCCGAAAGAAAGGAAAAGAAAGATGGATGGATGAATGCTGAAAAGTGACCTCCCCACCCCCACCCCTCCGCACACCCCACCCGGGATAAAGCTTGGGGATAGCTGCTTTGCAGGTGCTCGGTCCCTGCCTGTCTCTCTTGCTGCGCCGTGGAAGATCTCCGTTGGCTGGGCTCTTCCCGGGGAGGGTCTTCCCTCCGACCGCAAGACCGGATCCATGGCTCTCTCTTTCTGGAGGCGGGGGAAATAAAGGCGCCGCTGCTGCCCCCCAAGCAGAGAAACTAACCGGAGACAACCTTTTGCGGTGGGGGACGGTCGAGCTCGGAAGGGGTAAAGAGGCGGGGGGGGGGGACGACGACGAAGATTCAAGCAAGCCAGCCTTGCCGGTGGCGCCCAGACAACCCGAGTCCCCCCCAAAGCCCCTTCCTTATGAAAGGAATAACTTCCCGGAGGATTTCTGTGGTTCTTTGCTCTTGGCTTGGAGAGAGATCTTGTCTCTGAAGTCCCGCCGTGTCTTTCGGGCTTTTATTTTCTTTTTTTTTCCCTTTTCCTTTTTTTTAAAAGAAAAAAAAAGAAACAAATTTATTACAAGCAACACTTGTAAATAAAGCGCCCTGTCCCCGGGCAACGCAAGTGGCCCTAAGGAGTGTAACTTAACCTGCTCTGAAAGCGAACACAAAAAATCCCACCGGCTCAGCTTGCCTCGAGCAGCCTGGATCGCCAGCCCAGATGGAAATACACTGTAAGCACGACCCGTTTGCAGCGATGCATAGTAAGTAGAGGCGGCTGGTTCCGGTCCCCCCCCCTCCTCCTCTGCCTTTCGGCACCAAGCTGGCCGCCGTGCCTTCGCCGCGCTCCCCAGAAGCCCGGAGTGTTTGTTTATTGAAATGGGAGGGAGAAGGAGAAAGAGAAAGAGAAAAGGGGTGGTGGTGAGAGAAAGGGAGGGAGGAGGGAAGGCTGCTGGAGCTGAGACACCTTTGGGCATCAGTGGAGAGAGGCACAGTGGCGTTGGACCGGCTCCTCCGAGCCAGCTCGGGAGGCTGGAGCCGGCCGCGCGGGCAGCTCGCATCCTCCTCCAACTACGGCTTATTCCCCAGGCGATTTACCAAGGAGTTTTAAAACCAACCCGAACTAAACCGCACCAAAACTAAAACGCCCCGCACACCCTCTCCTCGTGTAACCCGCGGTACACCGCTGCCCTTTAAGTAATGCAGCATTATTGAGGACACGATCCGGTCAAAGGGGAAGACCGCCAAAGGCTCCGTTGATTTCCATGGGAGGGTTTAAACTAAACGTGCGCTGTAACTCCTCCTCCTCCACCCATTTGGGGGGACTTCGGCCAGAGTGGGTTTACATTGATTTATTTTTTTTTTAAAAAAAACCCTCATTCGCGGGTTCTAGGACCTGGCGGCCTTAAAAAAATATCTCCAGCCCAGATTAATTATTATTAGAGCAAGAAAAGAGATCTCGGGCAAGTTAAAGATATCTGCCGGCAAGTAAGTCGCACTGATTTCAAATCAACCTACATTTATACAGCTATCTTTGTACTTAGTGCTATTTGAACAAATGCAGGAGCCTCCCCCATATCCTTTGCTTACTTTCCCTTTCTTTCCCCCCCTCATTCAACATTTTTTAAAAATTTCTCTTCCGTACATTTTGATTCTTTGTGTCTGCCCGTTGCTGCTCTTTCGGCTCTAGCCCTCTTACAAAGTTCAAGTCGCTCAGCTGGAATATGTATATTTTTCCTAATTAGTCCGCCTGTGTGGATATAATGGGAAAAAACGATATTTGAAATTAATGCTAGTAGATAGGATTACCACAGCCCAGCTGAGTTGAATGCCCTTCTAAGAAATCTCTGAAATATTCCTTGAATATATCAAGCACTTAAACCAAAAAGTGTGCAAATTTGTTGATGTTTCCTGAGCGTGGGCTCTAAAGCGACGAGGGCTGCTGCTTCTCTTTCTCACGGCAACAGCAAATTAGTCGAAATGGGGTGTTTTAAAAATAGCCTTATATGTTTGGACTCGGCTGTTTTAAGTTAGCAGCCACGGATAATATATTTGCTTGGGATTTGCTGTGCCTGAGAGGGTTGGAAGGAGGTTTTTCATTAACACAGGGGTTATGAGAAATGACACCGTCTCTCACGGTGAGTTAAATGCTGGGTTAGATCCAGAGATTTCAAGGAAACCTAGGAGAGAATCAAACACATTTCTCTTACATATAGCAGGCTTTTGAGGAAGACAAACGCTCTTTTGTGTTGTCTATTTGTCTACCTAATCGTTTGCTCCGCGAAACCATTTCATGCTTCCTCATTGGATACACAGAGTAAGCACAAGGCAGAGAACTCAAATGTGAAACTGTTGGCGGCTGTATACCCATAATTCGCCTTCAGAGGAAAGATAACTACTTGGGTGGCAGTATCTGAATTTGAAATTTGTAGGAAATGCTTGTCCGAAACTAAACAGAACCACAAAAGGGCTTGGGGATTTTATGAGAGGCATCTTAACTGTAGAGAAATAACATTTTCATATTTAAAACATGGGGGCAGAAATGTTCCCACGGCCTGCCATTCCCTCCCCTCAGGAAATTCCTTTGTGTTAACTTGAAGGGAGGGTGAGTGCGGAAGCTGCGGGGAAAGGATCCTCCATTAACCTAAACAATGATAAATCGATGTCTTTTGCGGGAATGTAAGGGCAGCAAAAACAAACCGGAAAAAGTGTGCGTGTGTCAGTTGCGGGGGGGGGGAGTGGGGAAAGAACACCCAATTCAAACTGAGTTTTATACTTCTCTGCCCCCCTCCCAACCCCAATGCATTCATGGTAGTTATTTAAATGTCTCCTTTCTCTCCCTGCGTGTGCAGGGGAGAAATAGCAAGTTGTTGTTTTTCCAAAAGTGGCAGGTAGGGGATGAAAACGCGGCACCTATTCATTCACCGTACAGCATTGCCACGTCAGAAAACACTTAGAAATAATAGGAGGGGGATGAAACTTCTCGGCAGGCACCCTAGACAAACTAACCCCTTCTCTAAAGGAAACAATTTAACTGCAGAAAAAGCTGACTTTAAAACCAACCGTAGTCTTCTGGATAAAGGTTCGCCCTATCTTCCGCCTGTCTCCTAAACGACTCCCTCGAGGTGAAGGGAGCTTTTGGTCTGAACCCCTTTAAACAAGGGGCAACTGCTTGTAAAGAAAACACGCAGACGCCCGCTTTAAAAGTCACGCGCAAAAAAAACAACACCCCGGCAATCATCGGGAAAATAAAATCTCATTCCCGGTCAGAGTTAAGGCAGAGGCAAATTTGATTTTGCGGTACGCATTTGATTTTGCGGGAAAAACAAATCTTAAGTTTTTTCTCTCTCTTCTTCTTCCGATCATCAAAAGCATCAGAGCAAACGGTCTGGAGAAAAGCTCCATTTCAGCAGCATCTTCTTGTCCATAGAAGAAGAATCTTAGGCGAGATTCCTGGGGCGTCCGGCTGTCCGTTTCCCTCCCCCCCCTCTATGGATCTTTTTGGCATAATGCCTTGCCTCGATCTGCTCTATGAAGATAGCCAGTAAATAGCCCTTCTGCACACCGGAGTTACTAGAAGAATCAGCTGGAAAACTAACGTGTTTTTTTTCAGTTAGCAGGGCAGAGCTTAGGCGGTTATCAGCAATGAAGAAAAGAGATCTTAAACCTCTTTTAATAATCTTTCTAAGATCTTCTTCCTTCATCTGTTAGGGCCAGTTTCTCTGGCGGCTAGTTCTTTCATCAACTTTTATTCTCTGAGCACAAGCTGCTTTCTTTTGTGTTGACGATTTGTTTGTGAGAATGAGATTGAGAGAAAATAAGCGTTTTGGTTGCGGTTGACTTACCCTGTGATGATTTGCTCAAAATGCCAAAAGTTGTTGAGTTTCCAAATCAGACTCTCAGTTACATCCACCTTAGGCTTTCACCACCAACAAAACACCTATCATATATTTGTTTTGTTTTTTTGGAGGGGGGGAAACTGAAATGCTTGGAAATATTGAAATAATTTGGTATTTTACTGTAGAGAGGTCAAGCTGTTTGTTTGCTATTATCACGTGCTGAGTCAGCTGAACTTTATAACAACAGGGAAATCTTGAGGATGAACTCTGCAAGTGATCAAAATGTCTAAAATTTCCTGTCTAAACTGGACTAGACAGGCGGAAGAGTGTTAAGAATTAAGGTATGGAAGTGTGTCAGAACAATACATATACTCATTTTTTTACTCATTCACACACACACACACATACCGGTAGACACTCATTCCAGTATTCACACTTCAAGAGTTTATATGTATATACTCAAACAATTTAAGGCTCAAAGAACAACTGGCCTCTTTAATGCCTTTGTAGTGATCTTTTCTTGGCGTCTTGGTGATTATTTAACAAGATAATGATCCCAAAAAAGCACAAGTTACAAATATTAATCATAGAGATGATTGTATGTTCATATCAATATCTTCAGGTGTACATACTGATTGAGCATATATAATGTGAGAATTAGGTAATTTTACATACTTTTAAGCACTTTAAAAACCAACACAAATCCCTGTCTACCACAAGTATGATGTGTGACTGCTAACCGAACACCCTGAAAAAAAATCACACACACACACACACACACACACACTGCAGCACTAGCACATGCCCCACAGATTCTTCTGTGGAAGTTTTTGGAGTAGCTAATTCGTTCCTGCAAGTGTTCAAGCTGATTTTCTTTCTGGGACAAATCAATTGTTCATAGAAGTGAAACCATTTTCATTGTATGCAACTGAGCTGGATTGGATTAGCTTGCCTGTTGAAATGTAAGCTACATTGCCCCATCTCATGTCTTCTAGCCTTCTTTCTCATGTGCTGGGCTACTTCCTTAAAAGCAAGGAAGGTTTGACCTATCAAATCTCCCCCCCCCTCTTTCCACTGGGTTACTTTTAAGACATCTACCTGCTAAGAGAGAATTTCTGTGTGACAATAGGAAAGGATTATAGGGAAAGGTCCCACTGATGATGGGAGTTTCTTTTTATTGCAACTAGTCATTCCCTTGCCATCCCAAATACTTCTTCAGAAAAAAAGATGAGCGGTGTAAATCTGGAGCTCAGAGTCACACAAATTCTGGAAGGGCACATCTACCTGTGCTTGCTTGCAGATATTTTTACCGCTACTTGCATTTTTATCATTTAATGTCAGAGAGCAACTGCAGATTCAGCTCATGGGAAAAATAGGGGAAGCTCTTTTGTATTGTTTTAGTTCCTTGGCATTCTTTTCTGCTCTCTTCTTTTAGAATGACTTCCTTCCTTCCTTCCTTCCTTCCTTCCTTCCTTCCTTCCTTCCTTCCTTCCTTCCTTCCTCTCTCCCTCCCTCCCTCGATTATTGGAACTAGACTGAGTTTGGGAAGGTAGAGTAACAATCCTCTTGATATACACACACCACACACATCGTACCCTGGTTTGTATGGCTATGTATGAATGTCAGCTTTTTTTAGACTTGGTCATTGATTTGACTATCATTAGCCTAGGGTTGTGCTCCTTAGTTTCTTTTTTTATTTTTCTATAAAGGTAAAGTTAAGATATGCAATTCTGGAAATTCAACTTTTACACTTGCTTCTGCAAATCTCAGCATAGATAGAGCCTTGAGGATTTATTCAGCCAGGCTACAGTTTCATACACTTATATAAAACTGCTGAAACCCCACAAATACTGGCTGAGTTTTAAGCAGTTCAGCAGCTGTTTACTATCTTTTATTAACAGATCTGACTGAGCTGTGTAGAGGAACTGCAGTTATTGTAGAATTATTAAAGCATTCCCTAGCCTTAATGAAAGTTCTACCTCAAGATATAATGGATTTTCTCTGTTTTTATGCTTCTCTCTTTCTCTCCCTCTTCCTCCACTTCCTATCCTGTTTCCCTTATATTTACATATATTTTGATACACTGCAGCAATAATACAATATATTACTGACCTGCAAGTCTGTTAGCTTTGGAAAGCTACAGGAAAGCTTTCCTATCTCGCCTTATTTAACTAGTCCAATAGACGCAGCAGTTTCACTAACTCTAGATTGATTCCCTTGACAATGAACTGTTTCACCTATGAAACTGGAACTTATGCACACTTCCAGATCAGAGTAATATACAGTCCATATTAACTGATAAATTAATTTCTTTCCAAATTGCTGGAGTTCTAATTAAGTTTGTAAATCAATAAATGTTATATTTCAGTGCATTTCTATGAGCTGAAATTTGCTATCCCTTTGCAAAGCCATAGCAATTTTGAGGGATTTTTTAAAACTGTGCAGCTAAGAGAGTGAACAATAATTCTCTTAATATCAGAGTCATAGTTAATGTTAGTAAAACCAGTACCTGAACATTCTGTTCTTTTAACAAACTGTCAAAATATACTTTTAATTTGGTTTACCCCTTCTTTCCTTCCTTCCTTAGACAATGTTCTAAAGATCAAATAAAATATTAATAATTCAGACAAAACAATAAACACAAAACTTTCTAAACTTCAGTTCCAGGGCAAAACACCATTTTTCAGTTAGCCTTACTTAGTCAAATTAATCTTTAACTATATATCAGTTTTGGAAGATACATACAGACCCTGTCAGGTTTATCAATAGTAACATTATTGAGTTTAATAAACATGGATGATATAGTTAACAAGATTTTTATTTAATGCAGAATTAGTAGATTGTGTTCGGTTCAAGCCTTCGGTAAATAGAGAAATTACTTTATTCAGTATTGCCGATAATGCTGGCTCTTGCAATTATTTGTGTTCAACATTGCTACTTCTTTATTATAGTTTGTCTGATGAACAATTTCAGAGTTAATTATATTTTCTCACTATTCCATGGCACTGCATTTCATGCTTATTGGTTTTATCCAGTTAGCTACTATTTATCTAGTTGGAAACCATTTTACACCAGATGTTTCAACTTATTAAAAAATAGTGAAAATGTACATATAGGAAAAAAATAATAATCCTGTCTTGCTGAGCCATGCAATATGGTGCCTTAATATTTTCATAGGCATTGTAAAATATGTAAATCTGAAATTATTCCACCCACACAGACATTCATATAGAGCATTAATAACTGAGCTATGATATTGAAAGAAAAACAGAATACTTTTGGAAGCCCCATCAATGGAGCCACCTTGCCAAATTTGGCCCTATTTCCTCCAGAGATGAGCATAGTTTGGCTTTATTTACCATCAAAGTTAGACTGACACACTTACTGTAAACATATTTACATGCAAGTAAATCTGATTGAATTTAATGGTATTAAAACAAGCATGCTAAGAATTGTAGCTTCAGATTTACACCTTAAATCTGATGGCTATCATTCATAATTTTTTGGTGCCAGATGAGTTCCAGGCTGGCCTAAAAATAACTTTTGAGAGATTTCCCCCCCCCCCTCCCCTCAAATTGGAGGCCTGAGTCTCATGCCACATAATCCTGGGTAATTATTGAAGTAATTAGAGTTACACAAGTGTAAAATTGCTATCAGTGTCAAATTAGGTTTTAGTAAATAACATTGTTCCTCCTCCTCTGAGCAAATAAACCATAACCAGCATTTCAGAAATGTCCAAACTCTTATGAAGAAGTTATTGAATGCTTAATGGCAGAGGGGAAGCCATAGCTGCAGGAAGACTTTTTAAAGCATTTTCTAAACAGCCTCAAAGATATATATGTGTGTGTGTGTGTGTGTGTGTGTGTGTATGTATGTATGTGTATATATGTGTACATGTGTGGGTGGGTGGGTGGGTATATATATATGTATATGTATGTGTATGTGTATATGTATATGTATGTATATGTATATGTATATGTATATGTATATGTATATGTATATGTATATGTATATGTATATGTATATGTATATGTATATATATTTCTCTGCTTGCTTGTTTTTGTTTATTTCACCCTGTATCTTTCAGGACATGGAGGAGTGAATCAATTAGGGGGTGTTTTTGTGAATGGTCGGCCGCTGCCTGATGTTGTTCGCCAAAGGATTGTGGAACTTGCCCATCAAGGTGTTCGACCTTGCGACATCTCCAGGCAATTGCGAGTCAGCCATGGCTGCGTCAGCAAGATTCTTGGCAGGTAAAAAGCAGATCAAAGTGCATCTGACAAATTCTGAAAAAAGAAAAATAATGCATGCTGGAGTTATTCTAAGAAACAATTCAGCTAGCAGATTTGTGAAAGGTGACCAAGCCAATAATAAGAATTGTTGAAAAATGTAGCTGGAAAATGCTTTATACCGTAGTTACATTCTTGAATGTGAAAGAGTTTGTGACTATGGTAACAGGTATCATAAGCTTCCTACTGAACCTCTGAACTCACCTGAGAAATTGTATGAAATTTCTATTTAGTGAAAGGAAACTTGTTTTCTTTCTGCAATCCCCAATCCATGCTAATTTAGCAATAATTCTACTGGCCTCTTTGAGACTACTTTCAAGTAAATGAATTGAAATCCATGAATTTCTGTCTTTAGTATTTGAGTATACTTTTGACCAAGGTTTTAAACTGCAATCCAAATCATTTTCTTGGTTATGAGATGTACTGAGCAAAACAATTTTTAATTTTGAAAAGGCAAGTGCTAGTTTCACCTATTAAATGGATAATTTCAGAATTCCTTTTTGTAATTATACACACACACACCAGTATTTTAATTTGCAATGAAATTAAATTGGAAATAAAGACAAATTGCATATTCAAATAATGTAATAGTATTAATGATACTTCAGTTTTGTTGTTCTGATCTAGGCAATGTAACAACAGTAACATTATTTATTTTTAAAAATGAAAAGAACAACTTCCAATAAAACAAATGTAGATTGAGAAATGGTATGTCTGAGACAGCATCATGATTTTGAACATCAATATAATGCTTCAATGATTTTTTTCTCGATTTAATAAGATTGGATAGATACATTAAATTGGTATAAGGGGAAAAATAAATTAGAACTAATTAGTTAAATGTTCTCACGAAAGGTAGTTTGTAGATGTACCACATTGATTTCTATTACATTAGTGATATTTTTGCCTATTAAAAATCTTTCATCCTAAAATTTGTCAGTGCTTGAGGTATTATGGATACATTTTTTCCTGTCATCTGCACAGATAGATTATTACATTTGCAAAAGTTAGAAAATGTCAACATTTGGTCATCTATGTAACAATCATGAATGAACCGACTTGGAACTATGACACAAATAAACATAATGGCTTTGATTATTTTTTACTACATATGCACAAGACAAAACTCTTAATTTTTTATCTACTTTTCCCACATGGCATTTTTTGAATCACGTCTATTACTTCCTCTTTACTAGCTAGCCATAGCACACAGGTGTGAAGATCTGTACCTAGTACTGTAAACCAAAAGTACAATTTCTAATGAATTTGAGCAGAACTTTTATTTTAAATACTTTGCTAAATTATAATTCATTAAACACTTATTCTTTAATCTAATTATGTAAGTTTCTTAATTATGAGAGTAAAGTTTTCCTACTGATATTAAAACATGATGTTTAGCATATTAAATATAGCTATGAATCTGATTTATCTCTGTACTCTGTGCTGGCTGCCAGTCAACACTAGACATATAGAAGGTCAATAAATATAAAAGAATTTGAATCTTTTTTCTTTGCAATTATTTGATATACAGCAAATATAATATAAGTTTCAGAGAATGAAACACAATTGGTTGTAGGTTTATATATGGAGAAATATGACTTCATACGTATGTGTGCATTCTAACATTGAATTCTAAAAGATAATTTATTCTGGAAATATTCTGCTGATTTTAGCAGGACTGCTTTTCAATAAATAGCCTTAAGAGTTGCAATGCAATTTATATTTCTTAAAAGAGGCAAGCTGGTAAATACAAGGAAAATGAACGTCAGCAGTATTGTACAATTACACCTTTTCATATATTTTATTTTTTTATACTAGACCAGAACATTAATGTTTCTGGAATGTTAAGTCCTATTTCTTAATGGCAGTAGTTGGTT
Organism: Vipera ursinii; assembly: GCF_947247035.1. Lineage (NCBI taxonomy): Eukaryota > Metazoa > Chordata > Lepidosauria > Squamata > Viperidae > Vipera > Vipera ursinii. Next base: position 197,309,377 of record NC_139513.1, read on the forward strand.
TTGTGCTATCCTGCTTTATTATCCTTTCTTCAATTCTTTTGGAAGACTAGATAACCATTTTGATTGGTATCAATGACTGAAACAAATAGGTCAGAAAGAACATGTAATGATTTCAATGTTTCAGAATAGATTTGTCTTCAGAGGTATTTTCATTATTCTGGAATTAAGAATCAAGTTCTGGAGCTTTGTCACTTAAGTTGTCAACAATAAATTGAAATTTCGCAGCTCATTATTTTCATAAGTAATAATTACAGTTCATAAAATGTCAGTATAATTGGAAGACACTCTTTCCTTCTCTATGTGTGCATCTAGAAAAATAAGAGAAGCCAGACATATATGAAATTGGATTCCATCTTGGGAACTAATATTTCTTAATTTACAACTTTGAAATCTAACCATGGTGCAAAAGAAATAGTTGGAAATATAAACTACTGTATGTAACATTGATAATTTGATAAGAGTTATGAATCTGTGGCCAGTAGTGCTTGAGAATATTATCACAGAAGGTACATATAAATGGACAGCATGATGAATTCCAGAAGTAATCACAATCTGAATACAAGCCTGTTTTGTGACTTTTATGGTCAAGCCAGGATTGAAAGGCTATAGTTTTCTTCAACTGTATATTCATTTGTCAGAGAGTTCAGTTTGTGTTCTTGTCATGCACAAAGTAAATATTAATCATTACTTGCTTCAAGGCAAGACTGGTATCATGAGATTAGGATTAAAAAAAAATCAAACCAACAATCAGATCTCATTTACTTAAATGTTTAAAAATAATGCAAGGCATTTTTACTGGCTGATCTCAAATCAGGTCCAAACTGTCTTCCTTTCAGTAGTGTAACAGCACTGGCTAATGGTTTAAATAGGCCTGCTTGCCATTGAGCTCCTTAAAGCAGCCAATTTAAGGACCAAACGTCAAGTATCAGAAAGAGGGCCAATTGTTATTAATCTGCTATTATTTTTTTACTACTGCGGTTGGGGAGAGATGTTTATGGATTTTCTGCCTCGTGCTACTGGTGCAATTTGACTGACTTTGGGAATCATATACCTTGTTTTCCTGCATGGGTGATGCTACTTGCTGCATCCCCAGGCAACAAAATGTCAGACCAGTTAAGATGCATTACATCTCTGGTTTTAACTCACTGCTGCCACACTTTCTTTTGGCAACCACTTTTTCTCACTTTCAGCACCCCAAGAGTGGGAATATAGTTTAATAATTCTGAGGCACCTCAAAAGGTAATGTCTAATCATTCTAGAATGGTACCTAGCTCTTAAATATTGCCAACTGTTTCCAGAATTCTCGTAGTGCCAAATATGACCAAAACCGAGAAGCAACAATGTTATTAATCAGCAAAACCTAAGTTGAAAATGAAACATTTTATATTTTAAAAGTTTCATTTCATAAATTTGGAGTGATATGAAAAACGCCTGCATTAAATCTGATTTCTATTGGGTTTGAAGAGAAAACATTGGTTTAAAATGAACTTTTTTTAGTTCAACAAGATTAAAATCAGATAACATGATCAAAGCAGGAAAATTATTCTCTAAAGGCATCTAAAAGTTCTTATTTCTTATTGACGGGTTGCCTTGAGTATCCTGGCAATTGACAAGCCCTAAAAATTTATTAATTGAATTAATAAATTAATAATTCTTATTAGGTATAAACACTAAAACTATAACTGAACAGCAGGTCACTTCTTTAAAAAGCTAATGGAAATAGCAGGCATGTTGAATGGGAACCTTTTCCTTTGGATTCTGCACAAACATTACATTTTTTTGGATAATTGTTCCCCCAAAAGATGAGGTTCAGTTATGTTGGATTTCAATTCCACAATTCCCAGTGGATAGGCCAAACTGAATGGGGATCAAATACAATATATTTGGAGGGGACCATTCAGGAAAGACTGTAGTCGACTTTCATTTCAGTATCCTGCTTTTTTGTTTAACAACTTATCAGGCATCAGATAGATAGTACCAAAAAAAAAAAAGATTAATCTCTAACAATAGAGGTGAAAATTCATTCAACAAAGTTGAATTCAACTTCATTCAACTGAAGTTCAATCACTATAGTATATAGATAATTCTCCACTTACAGGTTTGTTTAATGACTGTTTGAATTTACAATGGCACAGAAAAAAGTGATTTATGACCATTGCAGTATCCCATAGTCACTAGGTTCATGCATTTTTTTCATGATGCTATTTTAACACTTTACGGCTGTATCATGTCTTTGACAATATCCTATAAGTATGGCACTGTCGAAATACCAGTTTGATTTAGTTTCATTACAAATTAATAATACAGTTTTTGAGATAATTTTAAATTCAAGCGTGACCTTTTAACTCATGCAGTTTTAATTGCTGGCAAAAAAACCATGCAACATTATTATAGTTATTGCCTTTAAATAACATATAATGTCAAATCTAAGAAAAGGAAAGAATATATTATTAGTATCAGTGATTGTAATACAGTAAAGATGGGTTAATATATTCCTACTGAAAATGCTAGAACATAATTTGTGCCATTCTTAACTTCTTATCATTGATTGGATGTGGGAGGAAAGCTTATCATTAGAATGCTTTCTAAACCTAACTTTCTCTTTCTTCTGCATTTCACTCCAGGTATTATGAGACTGGAAGCATTAAGCCTGGAGTTATTGGAGGATCAAAGCCAAAGGTTGCCACGCCCAAAGTAGTAGAAAAAATTGCAGAATATAAACGCCAAAACCCTACCATGTTTGCTTGGGAAATCAGGGACAGACTTTTAGCGGAAAGAGTGTGTGATAATGACACAGTGCCCAGCGTTAGTTCAATTAACAGGTAAGACTCTTAGGCTGCACAGTAGAGATGCTTTTTTGGCAGTGTTCATTATTATCTGAAAATGACACAGGATTATTTTGGTTATTTGCATGGCTGTTTTTTCCTAGGTGCAAAATCCATATGCAGCAATCACTTTAGTTTTCATCTAAGTTTGCTTCAACTGAGTCAAACAGAAATACTCTCTAATGTGGGATGGTAGCAGTAGTAGAAATAATACATACTCATACACACAGAGATAAGATTAACAGAAGTATTTACAACATTTGTCCGGATTTGCTTTTTTTTTTGGTGCTTTTATAAACTGACACTTTGACATTTGAATTCTCAGGAGAAGATGACAGCATTAATATGTCATATAATGAAGTTAGTCCAAAATTAGTACAATTAAGAAATGAGCAAGAAATAAACTATGGGAAAGATCAGATAGTAGATTTTCCTGCATCTCTATTACCACTGTATTGAAAGGAAATCAATAATTTATCTGATAATAGAAACAAAGGTGGACAATCTAGGCGGGAACTGGTAAATTCAGTTTCTTGACTGGTATAATGAATCTATGAAGTTTATTATTATTTAGCATATGATGAGAACATAACAGAATCTATCAGATTTTAGGTTAATTTTGGAAAATAGTTTGCCATTCTAATATACAACATGCTGTTAGAATAGAACTGTGTATTATGTAGTGATTTGAACTTGTCTGATGCCAAAACCAGTTATGCTTACAAATATGTGTACTTCTTGCTTTTTCAAGGAAAGTTGGTCATTTATTTTATTATTTATTTATTAAACAAATTTATATAGCCGCCCAATTCACACGTAAGTGACTCTGAGTGACTTACAACCTTTAAAATACCCATCCCACCATCCTAATGCCTGCAATAGTAATTCATCACATCACAGATACATGTTCCATAAAAGCTGAAATATCATTTGGATGTGATCCACAATCTATTCCCTGTTGGTTCTATTTAAATCCACATTTTGATCAAAAGTAGTTTGCTGTGAATTTGTTATCTGGTGTGTTTGTTATATTAATTTACTGAAGTATTAAGAAAACACTATTAAGAAAAGTGTTCTGTATTAAGATATGCAGTATAACTCAAGCTGGAATTCCCATTCTTATAGGAATTCAAGCTAATTTTGCTAGCTTTTGATAGTACATCTCAAAATTTCCTGGGATATTGTAGGTAGTTCTAGATGTTATAGAGTAAGTCAAACCTATTTATGTATTTATTGGTATGTATTGGTTCAATTTAATGGCTACCCATCTCAAAGAAGTAATTCTGGATGGCTAACAACATTTTTAAAAAAGCAAAAGAAAAACAGAAACTACAAAATAAATTGGCAGCTGAGATTTTTTTTCTTTAAAAAAGTATCAGTACAGATGTAAATACAAATACTTCAACAAATGTATTTTACAGATTCCAACCCTAAGCCCAGGAACGCAGGGCCTTGCAAAAGGCAAACATATACCGTAGTAAATATAATATAACATAATAGAAATTTCTATCTTTATCCTGGTCACTTTTATTATGGCCAGAAATATGATAATATGATACCAAAGAATCTTACCATGTCCATCATGCAGACTTTTTAGGCATGCTATATATTGGTTACTGTTAAGCATGACTGTTACTATTGTTATACCCACACATACACACATGCATGCACACGCACACACACAAACATATATAAAACAACAGTATATATCAACAGTAACATTCAAAGACTTTGTCATGATTTAGATTTGATTCCAGAAAGGTGCCTTGGAATTTTCTAGAAATGAATATATCGTAGCTGTTTTCAACTATTTAAAACAGTTGCAGAGGCCAGCTACATGGTCCCAGGAAAAGGCACAGCTGCTCAAGTTGTACACTTGTGTTCACTGCCCCTTTCCAGATTTTTCTGAATTACTGCATAGCCCTAATAATTTCTATTAGTCTCATGTTTATATTTTCAATATAATTAATAATATAATTCCATTTGTACAAATCAACATGAAATGAAGTTTTACGTACATTTAGCATTTTAATAGTAAAATATTCACAATCATAAGAGATTAAGAAAAATGTTCACTATACTAAAATGAAGAATGTCAATTTTTCAGTGGATTGTCAAATTGTATTTAAACAACTAAGTATTTTGCAGTTGAATTACATAGTTTCATGTATATTTATAATACGAAGAACATTTGCTTAAGTTTGGATTAAAATTAAGAAGACTACCTGCAACTTAACATATTTCATTAATTTTAATGAAAAATATGTGCAACCAGCTTTTTTGTGAGGGGAATGATTATTTGAAGTGCTACTAAAACATTAAAGTTGATTTCTTTTCTAAATGAAGTGAAAGCACAATAATTAATCACAGCGGCTAAAATAGAAATTCTAGCTATCTGCACTTTTGATGAATTTTGAACCAGTTATTAGATTTACTTTCTTTTCTGCTACAAATATTATAGGATTATTATGGGCCAAAAAATGGTTCTGCAGTGACCAGCTACGTAAATCTATAACGTTGTTGCTATCCCACCTACATATTATTATTTAGGAAATTTTATATCACCTAATCAAATAATGTTGTAAGATATATTTAGGTAAGACTGAAAAGTAAATTAACAGTGTGACCTACAATCTAATTAAAAATGTTCATGAGCTAAAACTAGCTTAGTCATATTAATATCAGTATGATGTAATTGGAAGAAGTTCAAATATCTTTGTCCTTTGATTAAGTCACCTCAGTTTGTGTTGTCTTAAAATAACGTTTGTGTCTTACACTCACAACAAATCATGGAACTAGCTCTGTATTCAGCAATATTCATGCCACTTTTATGAAGAACGTGGTATATAACTACACAGAATTTTTTGCTGAATTCAATGAGGCTAATTTTAAAGAAATCATAAATGCTTTTCATTGTGTTACCTGGCCTTTATGGAAGCTGTTAACAAAAAAAACATTTCAAGCAACAAATACTTTCTCTTGTGTATAAAGATCTCATGCCGATATAAGAATTATCTTAATTTTAATTTACACCAGGTGCTTTAAGTAATTGATTTTATATTCTTCTCCTTCACTACTCCTTTTCCCTTTTATAGAATAAATCTATGTTGTCCCCATGAACTGAGTTCAATTTGAAGATGTCTTTATTTTTGAATTAGAGAAATCTCTGCTGCAAATATTTTGTAATCTGAAACTTGGTCCTGTGAAGAAAAAAAAGTGATAGGCATTGAACGGCGAGTATAAAATAACAAGACAATGAAGAAAAGATGAATATTTATTCTTTTTATAGACACATGGTTTTATTATAGATCGATGCATACAAATTGATGGTTATGGTTGCTGTGTGATCCAGGCAAATTATAGAACTTGATCTGCTTAGCTTGCACAGTGGACATTGTGCCAGATATGTTCTCTACACTATTATTATTATTATTATTATTATTATTATTATTATTATTATTATTATTATTGTTATTGTTATTGTTATTGTTATTGTTATTGTTATTGTTATTGTTATTGTTGTTGTTGTTGTTGTTGTTTGTTGCATAGTCAGCCAGATGTTCAGAATGGTTTTTGGCACTTTTTTCCACCTTTTGAGTTTGACTTGGGATAGGCAGATATGGATGTTTGATGGTGTTAAAGATATTGTTGCATGATGTAAACTGCTCAGAGTAAAACTGCCTTTTACAATTGACTGATGGTGATTTTGTCAATACCGATGATGTTCAAGTGGTGCTCTAGTTGTTTTGAAGTTGGACCCATGCCCCCTATTGGTACTATCTCTGCTTTCTTTTGCCACAGTTGTTCTATTTTTATTTGCAGGACTTGTCATCTTCTCCAATTCCTTCTCTTCTCCTGCTGTCTCCAGATATCGCCACTATCCACTATTTTTTTTGCCTTTCTTATTATTTTTCTTATTTCTTATTTACTAAACTTAAATTTCATCTCACGTACAGACAATTCGAGAGGCAACTCTAGACGGTTTACGATCAATAAAAAACAATAAGATAAAATATTTAAAATATTAAAACAACAAATATTAACACTAATTTTGAGTTAAAATTAATAAAGATGGGAGGAAAGGGAGCTAGAATGGTAGAGGGAGAAGGTGGAATTTTATCTTAGTCCATTAATCACCTCCAGAATGACCCAACCCCATCGGTGCCCCAGACCAGTTGACAGATTTGTGTCTTTGGTTCCTTTTGGAAAGCCAAAGTCTTACCTCAGGGAGCATGACGTTCCAGAGAGTGGGAGCCACAGCAGAAAAACTCGTCCTGGACCCTGTCCACCAAAATTCCTTGACTGATGGAATCTGCAGCATGACCCTTCTGCTGGCACGGGTGGGGCAGGCCAGTCCCACAAGGGGTGAGATGACACATCAGATAACTTGGACCCATGCCATGAAACACTTTAAAGGTAAGAATCAATACCTTGAATTGGACTGGGAAGCAAACTGGCAACCAGTGCAGTTCACACAAGAGCAGTGTAACATGGGCCACCCTAGGGCAGGGGTCCCCAAGCTATACGCCATGGCCTGGTACTGGGCCTCAGCCTGTTGGCCAGTGGGCCACAGGAATGGCTGGTGTGCACTCCTCACTCGTGCTAGCGCTACCGTGCAGATGCTAGCAGCCTGTTTGCGCATGCGCGCACGGGGGCATGCATGCACACATTTCCCTGCTCCTCCTTTCTCCTCCAGGCCACCAATCCAGAAAAGTTGGGGAGCTCTGCCCTAGGGGACCCAAGAACTGCCTGTGTGGCTTCATTCTGCACTAGCTGTAGCTTCCAAATACTCTTCAAAGGTAGCCCCTTGTAGAATGCTTTGCAATAGTCCAAGTATGAGATGATCAGGATTTGAGTGATGGAGTGCAGGAACTCCTGATTCAGGAAAGAAGCAACTGGTACACATGATGAAGTTGCACAAAGGCTCTCCTGGCCACGACTGCCACCTGCTCTTTGAACAGGAGTTGCAAGTCCAGGTTGAGTACCGGGTCCATCTGGGACAGTGCAATCCCATCCCAAACTAGGTACCAGGAACAAACGGCATCACACCCATGTTTGCAAATTATATAGTGTAAATACTGTACACAGTTGGATTATATATCTTTAAATTTCAGTGTCTGGGAACCAGGTATACGAGAAATACTGCTGATGAAGTGTCAAAGGGTGGAAAGTGACTTTCACCAATTATTTTTCTGAAATGCTTTCCCTCCCACAGATCTGCTCTAAGAGGTGAGGGATCAGTCAGAACAGCAAGGTCAGATGGGAGGAAGAGAATTTACATAGCACATAGGAACTTTTAGGCCCAGAGAGACTCTAATTTGCAGGTGTCAAACTCGCCACATTATGTGACATGTTATGACGTATCACGACGTTTTTTGCATTGCCGGAGCTGGGGTGGGCTCATTCTCCGTATAATGCAACCAGCCTGCAGGCTGGCAGTTTGACACCCCTGCTCTAAGTAAAGATAACTGTGTTCATGAGTAGCTAATCTTAATATTGATTTCATACATCGTGTGGCCATTAAAACCCAATAAAATCAATGGCATCATCTAAGTCATATACCTGGAATCATAGTGTTGTAAGTAAGTTGATTGGCTTTTCAGTTCTTTCCTCTGGGTTGCGTATTCACAGCAGGGTCCTGATTTTATTCCACTCATTGATAAAACACATTGCAGGCACACAGATCATCTATTGCTTATATTCTTGGACTAGTGAGGAAAGGAAAAGAAATGTTTTCTGGATGGCAACTAATCTTGAAATCACCTCTAGTGAATGAATGCTTTATAGTTCTGACTTGATAAGGAAATGGACAAAGGTCCAATTGTCCATCCAGACAATTCATGTACCATCTGAACAATAATATTGTTGTTTGGTTTTGGACCAATGGGCTTTGTGGAGCTAGACATTGTGGTTGGAAATTGAAGTCTGGAAACTGGGCACGGAATGGCTGTCCTCCAGCTTTACTGCCTTTATTATTTTTTGTTCTGTTTTTACCCTCATCTGGGTATGGATGTCTAGACAGCAAGAGAGCGGGCAGAGAGATATCAATGACTTATGCAAGATCACAGAATTTTATTTCTTGTTATAGAGGCTTATTTATCCAGCCATTTCTCACTCTATGTGAGTTCATCTTATGTACCTTTGAACATTTACCAGAAATTGCCTATATATCTGAATATCCATAAGGTCATTTAGTGGAATGATTGGTTTTTTTTTTTTTGAAATTGTAAGAATTGGAGAACTGGATGGTTTGAAATTAGGATGGTGTTCAAGTATGCTTGTGAATGTGAGGTAGTTTGTAAAAAGGTGTGTATTGTTAAACTTTCAATAAAGAAACTGAACACTGAAGGGTCCTTGGTACTCTTTGTGCTTGGTTGTTTTCTTGTTTTCGTTACCCAAATTAGGTAACATCATCAGTGCTAATTATACACGTGCCTTCAAGAAAACAACCAAACTCAGAGAGCACAGAGGACCCCTCTAATATTTTCCTTTACCCAAACTTAGCACTATTAAAAAAAATCCATTTTTGTAGGTTTATCATAGACTTACTTATTGTGACATTGTTCTATATTATCCTTATTATAGGTTAAGAAAAGTTTAAGGGATTTTAACAAGTTGAATCATGACTTAGTTTGTGACTTAATTCCCCACTGTTTTTTTCCATAAGGTGTTGAAACTATTAAGAATGAATTCACCATCCACGAGCCTTTTCAAGAATAGTTTGCTTGGCAAACAATTACTGCGTAACGCTAAATGAAAAACTTGCTTCTAGATTTTGTTTTAAATACATAGCTTTAAACTATATATTTGGGAAAATAAATTTATGTGGGTCATCTGCTAAAAAAGTACATAATCATTGTTCATAGACTGGGGAATTGTGGAAACTTGGGAAAGTAGATAATTTGTTATAATAATTTTTCACTTACTTTATTAAAAATACTGATATCATGATCATCATGATTATCATCCCATCATTTATGTCAGGATGAAAGCTTAAACATACTGTATAGTAAACTGTTTCCAGTTAAAACTTCAAATTGAGTTACAGGATCAGCCCAACATTTCTTTGGCTGTTTTCTGGGTTATATATAAAAAGGGGATTATATTTTTTAATATTCTAAGACTAAAAAACTAACAAATGAGAATAAATTAAACTGGAGCACATACATATTATATGCATGGATGTGCAGAATAGAATAGTGTAGAATAGAATTGTATAGAATGTATAGAATTATAGCAATTAATAGAAGCTTAGTAGAGTGACGACTTTATTCATTTTAAATATTGAATTTGTATCATGGCTATCTGCTTATATAAACACTGGAGTCAGCTTATAAAAACTGCAACCTTAGAGTCAATAAAATTGCAATCAGTTAGCAGCTAGGGTGGTGGAAGAGGTGGTAAAATGCGCCTGCCTAAATTGGAAGCTGCATAATGGAAAAGGCTCTTTTCTTTTATGGGAAGTTCTGGCAGCAATGGCAACTTCTTCAGGCCTTCTTCTGATCTAGATAACTGGGTAAGTTCATACCTGGGAAGGCAGCACTTCAGGTAGTCAATATTAGTATATCAGTGTGTTGAAATCAGTGACAAGCTCACCATTTACGTATACTGTAGATTTTTTGTTTTAGCTCTTCTTACTACATCTACTTACTCTGTAGATGTCCTAGAGTAGATGTCCTGATTTATTCCACAATAGTATTTTCCCCATGCAAAAATACATTAAACCAATATTTTTTTTAAAAAATGTATATTTATTGTTGCAATAAATGTGTCAATAAGTCAAGTTATAGTCCTTGTTTGTGCTGGATAACATACATTTGTTGAATGTAGGAATAGTCTAGGTTTAAATAAATGGCATAAAAATCTTTATCTGAAATAATGTTAATGTTTGGGGCATTTTTTGCGATCAGCCAATGGGACCAGAAGGAAGAAATTCAAGACCAAGTACCTGGTTAATGATAATAAGGGTTCACCAATATCTGCAGGGCTGCTCAAAATCTGCAAGGTGACAATTGTAGCAATGTTGCACACATGGGACAAAAGGGGCTGTACTTGGATCACAGTGGACCTGTCATCTTGCAGATTTTGACCCGTTCTCTATGGATGGCCCTGCTTCCTTTGTCTTAATTTTAGATTAATACATCTAATTCAATAATTTCAGTTGCCTTAGTCTTGATAAAATTAGTCATAATTAAGTTTCACGAAGCCAAAGACATGCTGATTATTACTGGTAACAATAATTACTTGAAATCTGATTAATATAGATGGGATTTAAATAAAGCTTTCTTTTTTGGAAGGGTTGGGGGAGAACATTTGCAGGAATGGAGGTATTGGTTGTTGGAATCAAATTATTGTTTATACTTTATTTCAGGGGTCTTGAAACTTGGCCCTTTTATGACTTGTGGACTTCAGCTCCCAGAATTCCTCAGCCGGCTGGCTGAGGAATTCTGGGAGTTGAAGTCCACAAGTCATAAAAGGGCCAAGTTTCAAGACCCCTGGTTTATTTGATGTTGGTCCACTTACTAAATTGTCACTCTTTCAGCTCTTCTTGATGGGGTAATAATACATACATTATTCTGACTGTCCAAACCTTTCTGAATGTTGCCATCTTTCTGAGAATGTGTTCAATACAAGATTAATTTTGTGAATATCATCTCTTTTTTTTACTCTCTTTCAGCAACATTTTCAGGTGTTCACTATAATGCTCTCTGGGATATACCATAGTAATGAACTGGAATAATTTGCTTGGATATCCATTATTGTTAATTATGTTGCATAAATAATTTGTCCTCTGTTGTTATTTATATAATTGTAAGTAGGAATTTGTCTGTTATGCAGGATTATTCGGACAAAGGTGCAGCAACCACCTAACCAGCAAGTCCCAGCCTCAAGTCATAGCATAGGTAATGGAAATTGTCCGTGTATGTGGTGTGTGTGTATTCATTCTAAGGAACTTTTAATCACTCTTATGGCCAGAAAATTCTGCATAAAACAGTTCAGCACACGTACTAATGCACCTTCTTTATCATTCTCCAAGGGCTGAACATGGTAAATGAATTTTATAAATACTGCTAAAAGGTTTTGAATTTTACTGATTATTATGATAAATAGCTTTCACCATGAGACAGAAAATTGAAATCTAACCCCCCCCCAAAAAATCATCCTACTAATGGGGGTCTATAGAATGTCAGATAATTAAAGTAATAAATCAAGAAAAGGATAGTTCTTCATAACATTTTCTGCATCATTAGTCAGTAAGTAGTTTTGAATGTGTTTTTTTCTTCTATCAACCAAGCCTTCCATATTTCTTTGTGCACTTGCAATTTTGAGTGAAGAGGTAGCAAAACTTTGAAAACTTTATTTTGCTCTCTCTCTCTCTTTTTACCTAATTCAGATGCATGCCATCAAATGCTAGTCATTGAAAAATAATAGACTTTATAGTGGGTTTTTTTTGGCAGGGACTCTAACACAGAAAAAGAAATGCTTAAAATAAATTCATCTAATTTGAAGTTACTTACATAATATATTCAAGCCAATATGCTCTTGCTGAAGAACCAAAGACGAGAAATCAAAATACTTTAACTGAACTCATTTTTAAAAAAGATTACCACAGACACCTTGATTTTACAAAAATTCCCTCTGCGAAACTTTAGAGAGAAATGAATTTCAGTAAATTTTATTTGGATTATTAAAAACAAGTTTATTAAGTTGCAGGCATTGTTTTAAATATAAAGACCTTTGAAACAGGTCAAAGGGAAATTCATTCTGCTTGATTTCACTTGAGACTGAATGGATTTAATTCCAGTTATTTCAGCTCAAGATATGGATGGGTATGTAGAGAAGAAATTCTCTGTCTATTAATTTGTAATTGTCCCTCTCACTTCAGTTCAATTTTAGGGTCTTTTGTGAATATCCTACACTGCAGTGATAGCCCATTCATGCCCTTCATGTGTTCCCTTTTGAGTTTTGGGGTTGGAAGGAATAGTGCCAAACAGGAGAGGGTGTGAATGTGAGCCAAATTGCCTGTTAATGACTTTATTAGACATATTGTTTTTGGTTTGGATGTTTCTGTAAGCTGCCTAAAGCAGGGGTCTTCAAACTTGGCCCTTTTATGACTTGTGGATTTCAACTCCCAGAATTTCTCATCCAGCATGCCTGGCTGAGGAATTCTGGGAGTTGAAGTCCACAAGTCATAAAAGGGCCAAGTTTGAAGACCCCTGGCATAAAGTCACATTATTCAGGTTGGATAGCCATGCAAATTATTTAAATAAGTAATATTTAAAAATTAAATAAATGTGTGTTTCCCCACTCCATGCCTTCATCAGAAAGCAATCTAATCCATCTGATGTGCCCTTTCTACCTCTTTGCTGAACCTCTAAGGCACGGGTGTCCAACTCGCCACGTCACATGACGTGTTGCGATGTATTGCAACTTTTTTTGTATTGCCAGAGCTGGGGTGGGCGCGGCCTCTGCATGATGCAACTGGCCAGTGGGCCAGCAGTTTGACACCCCTGCTCTAAGGTTCCTCTAGAATGGAAGCTACTGAATGTTGTAGGTGATGCTTTTTGTGAATATGCTGAGAGGGGAATGGAGCAGGCAGAGAAATCACTTATCCAAGGTTCCTGATTTTTGTATCATGTTTGACTTCTGAATTTGTGAAGTCTAATTACATAGAATACATATAATCTCTTAAATAAATTAAACTGGATCTTTATTAGCCATAAAACCAACAATGGATGGCACCGATATGCACTCTGCATACTTAATTCCAATTTCAGTGTGTATTTTGCTCCAAGATTTCCAACCAAATCAAATTATCTCAGTAGTGAACCAAGCCAGTTGTATCATTTGGCAGACTGAGTTGTCTACTCCAGCACGGAAGATTTTGGATATTATTGAAGGGCAAAATAATGTTAGTTATTTATATATGTTTTGCATTTGTTAGAAATGCCATTTGCAGACCAAGAGATTCTGTTATACACAAGACCCAGAGCGTCAATTACTTTTAGTCTAAACATAAAATGCAAAGGCAGCAACAATTGTTACTATAGCTCTCTTTCTCACTGCAAGTATCCTAGAAGTAGTTTCCTTTGGTCTATGTTATTCAACGTCTAGTTTGAAAATTAAGTTTAAATCCTTTGTTATTGTGTGTTATTATATGGGCCCAAGCCCTAACTGCATTCCTTTTTAGACTAATTTATTGTAAGCAAATGGCCTTGTATATGCTCTCCTGGGAAAAAAAATACAATTATCATTTTTTTTGTGAGCTAGAGGAGGGCATAAGTTAAAAGTGAGCTGAAAATCCAAAACTTGGATTCAAAATTTGACTTAGCCATAACCTCATGGTCTGCTTTTAGGAAACAATTGCCCACTACAATTTAACACTACTCTAAGTTAGAAGGTGGTTGTATGATATGATATATGTTATGATGCCTAGGAAGTATTTTGAACCTTTACAAACTAACTACAACATCATAAATGGTCCAAAATACTAAACCTGTTTTCCACCATTTGTTCCAAGGCCTTCTTTCTCTATTTGATATCATCCAGGAGTAACATTCCAGATTTTTCAGCCACTGATAAAATGAATTATTTTTGCAGTGCCCATAAAAGCACGTGCCCATTTATTTAGTTTTTTTGTCACACTATGTAGAACAGGAAACTGACATTTGAGTGATTGTAAACAGTATCTTTCTCTCTCTCTCTCTTTCGCTCACACACATACTTCCCCTCCCCTCCTCAAATTTCATTAAAGAGATGATTATAGGACAGTGGTGGCAAACCTATGGCATGCGTGCCAGAGGTGGCATGCAGAGCCCTGTGGGTATGCGTGCCGTTGCCCCAGCCCCGCCTCCCCACGCAGCCCCCTCCTCCCCAGCAGCCCCCCCCTGGATAGTTGCCCCCAGGCATGGCCCATGCGGAGCAGCCCAGTCAAAAACATGGCAGCCAGGCAGTGTGACAAGACTCCGTCCTCGAGCCACATCATGCGCAGATGATGCTGTGGGGTGCGGGTGGAGGGTGTGGCCAGTAATGGCAAAAACCATCCCGATACATTGCGCGACGTCACGTGCCCAATGGGGTGGGCACGGCTTCTGCATGACGCATCCGGCCTGGGGGGTTGACAGTTTGACACCCCTGGTCTAAAAGGTTCGCCATCATTGTTGTAGGATGTTGAAGCATGCTTACTTTTTATGGTGACTTGCTTATTGATTAATTTGTTTCTAATTACAGCCTCCACAGGCTCCGTGACACAGGTGTCTTCGGTAAGCACAGACTCAGCAGGCTCCTCCTACTCAATTAGTGGAATTCTGGGAATTACGTCTCCCAGTGCTGAAAGCAACAAACGCAAAAGAGAGGAAGGTAAAAAAAATACATTATTATAGTCTGGAAAAAGTTATATGGAGCTGCATCTTCTACTCTTTATTGCCCTCTTTGATATTTAATTCCCAGTACAAAAATCTTCCTAGGACTTTTTCTTTTTTTGGGGGGGGGGTTGGGGGAGTAAGTTAATTTTAATCGGTTTTCTTAAAAACAGACAAGCAACAAAAATGTGTTTGTGTAGACAATATAATTCATTGGAAAATTATGAATGTATCCAGAAAGCAGAGTGCTTGAACAAGAATACATCTTTTGAGTTATTATGGTACTCTCTCCGTTTTGAGAATATTGTTTTATTCTATTCTGACATCCATGACTACTACAATTTCAAACAAGAGTAGGATGGAAGAAAGATGAGACTCTAGTACCATCCAAAAATGACAATGTTGGAGGCCTTGGACTTTTCAAATAGCAATATTAATTTATGTCAATACTTCATGAAATTACAATGTGGTTAAACACCTGTTCCATAATTGTTTTAATATGAGAACTGGGCAGTATCACAATTTCTTCTTGCATTATCAGTTTAATTGGGGGAGGGGTTCCTGTAAGCATTGTATTATTCATTTTTTTTATTTTCCAAAATTCAGAGTAATACAAAAATTATAATATATAAAGTAGTAGAGGGAGTAGAGGCTAGACAATGAAATTTTGTGTGTGTCTGTGTGTGTGTGTGTGTGTGTTTGGATTTGATTGAATCAGATTTGTAAATTGTTCAACACAAGTTAATCAGTGTTGGCTTCCTTCAGGATGTCCTACCTGAAGCCATCTTTAAAAGACTTTTCCAGGGTCTGCCTCTTAGACACGAAATTCTCATTAAGCCTTTTATAAAACTAGATCAGTGTGCACTGGGATGTAATCTTTAATGATTAATTTGTAGTTTGATCAACTGAACTTTGATTAAACTGTGTGAACCAATTTTAAAGAACAAGAACCAATTTTAACCAATGACTCTCTGCATACAAGGAATATTTCTCCATTTTAAATCTATTTTGACTATTATGCCAAAACAACCAGGGCTTTTAAAATCATGAACAATTAGCTTTCTTTGAAGCAATCAGTAGTAGCTTTTATTTACTAAAAGTTATTTAGATTTTCTTCAATTATTTAAAATATTAACATGCCTTTAGCCATGCCCAGTATTATTTAACTTACAATGTTTAATTGACCATGGAAGAAACTCTTGACTCATCAATTAATTCTAATATGAGGCTCAAAAAAGTTTCAAAAAAATCAAAAGCTTTGATTATGATCATGGAGCAGAAAACTTTTGGTTTCTGTCTCAGTGCATTAACATGTGTGAATGAGTGAAATAGAATATTCTTATAATAATACAAGGGATGCGGTGGCTCAGTGGGTTAGAACGCTGAGCTTGTCGATCGGAAGGTCGGCAGTTTGGCGGGTTGAATCCCCAGTGCCATGTAACAGAGTGAGCGCCTGTTACTCGTCCCAGCTTCTGCCAACCTAGCAGTTCGAAAGCATGTAAAAATGCAAGTAGAAAAATAGGGACTACTACGGTGGGAAGGTTATAGCGTTCCGTGTGCCTTTGGCATCTAGTCATGCTGGCCCCATGACCACGGAGACGTCCTCAGACAAGCGCTGGCTCTTCAGCTTTGAAACGGAGATGAGCACCGGCCCCTAGAGTCGGAAATGACTAGCACGCATGTGCGGGGGAACCTTTACCTTTACCTTATTATAATAATACAAGTAAAAGGAGGGCCTCTCCAATTGGTTTTTCTGGTAATCCAGTAAATTCCTATAGATTTGAAAGCAGTGATAGTTATCTATGGTATTAGCCCTGTAGTGAGAAGAACAATGTAATGTAATGTAATGTAATACAATGTAAATGTATTTAGATTTTCTTAATGGGGTTCCACCATTTCTGCAGTAGCAGTACTTCAGGTGAAAATCTATTCACAACTGCATCTTCATCCATTAATGACCACACTGAGTTTTATCATAAATAAGAATTAACTGCTACTGGCAGTAATGATTATTCTAAGGACTTTCAGTCTAAGTAAGTAATCAGTCATCAAAGAATTGACCAATCTTAGTCCCTGTGTGAATACGTTCTTAGGTCAACTGCTATTGAAGGTTACTTCATGTCAGTGCAATCCCTCTGAATTCTATACTCAGACTTATGCTACATTAATGCTTAGCATTTCTTCAGCATTGCACTCCATAACAAGAAACTTTGCAGAATGTTATTTCATATACTATACCAGTGTTCTTTGGTGGTATTAGACTGGAGCACTTAGAATTCCTGGGTAGCCTTCTGGGACTTATGAAGATAGAAAACAAATAGCAACTATCTCCCGAATGCTATTGAGTAAATTCGTATCTTGAATTGGAACCATTTTTTTTTATTCATAGCTTACACTTTCATTACACTCTAGTCTCCATCATGAGTTTTCACTAAAAAGCTGGAATTTTTTAAGGTCACTTCCTCATTTCTGGTAGGGAGCCTCTGCTGATCTTGACTTCCTCTGTAAATAAAATAGCAGGTTTGGACCAAATTGCAATGCACTCCAGACAGACAGAAATAGCCAGTCTGTTCTCTATATAAATCCTATACTGAAGAACAAAGGATATATGATCATGATGATGATGTAATAATAGCAGTGCAATTGACTTCATTCAAGGCTAGTAGGCAGAATGAATAGAAGTATTGGAGAGCAATGAAAAATATGGGAATAACAGCATGGTTTTATTGGGGACAGAGGGCATGCAGTGTAGACTTTGGTCAATGAGAAATATTTCAATGGGAGACAGAAATTTTATTCTATATTTGTTGATTTAGAGAAAGAGTATTATCAAATTAATATTACCTGAATTATGGGACATAGAATTGAAAGTGCTTGCAGAATGAGATGAAAGTATATGAGAGAAATAAAACATGTTTGAGAATTAATGGAATGCTTAAGAAATTGCAGTGATCAGACAGTAAGACAAAGGTCTGTAATGCTCCCTTGGTTGTTCAACATATTTATGAATAAATGTATAAGGAATGCTTATAATGAATTTTAGATGTGCTGGTTGGGGATATGAATGCATATGTACTTTTCTATGCAGATGATGTTGAAACGTAAATGATTTTCAGAAACTATTAGATACAATGTAAAATGTAGAGGGGAATATAGATTTGAAAATTAAAGAATCAAAAACAAGGTACGGTAAATATATTTGACAGGGAATATGAAATGGACAATTAGAAGTTATATGTACCTGGTAAAAACCAGACCAAGTAGATGAATTTGCATACCTTAATGGAATGGTTTCTAAAGATAGGGACAATGATTGGAGAAAGATGGGCATAAAAGAGTAGCTGGTAATATACAACCTGTTCCAAGTGATGAATGTTTGTCAAAAGAAGCAAAAATGATCGTGTAAAAGCATGTTTTGGCCAACTTTGCTCTATGAATATGAGAGTTGTGCATGAGAGGAGAAATAGAAAAGTTGAATGTACAGTAGTACCTTGGTACTCATTGTTAATTGGTTCTGGGAGGTGCAATGAGTACCAAAAATGATGAGCACCAAACAAAATTTTCCCATAAGGAATATTGTAGTGCAGGGGTGTCAAACTCAATTTCATTGAGGGCCGCATCAGCATTGTGGTTGCCCTCAGGGGGCCGGGTGGGTATGGCCAGGGTGGGCGTGGCCTACTGGGTGGGCGTGGCTAGAGTGCATATGGCCTACTGGGTGGGCGTGGCCAGCTCTACATCGTCTGCATCAAGGGTGCCTACGGGGGCCTGGGCAGGAGTGGGACAGATCTGAGGGTCTCTGGCAGGAGGAGGGTCTCTGGGCCAGGGCCAAGGCAGTGGGGGCCGTTCCCTCACTGTTTCCAGGATGGCTTCGCGGGCCACATGAAACCACTTCGCGGGCCGGATCTGGCCCCCAGGCCTTGTGTTTGACATGTCTGATGTAGTGAGTCACAAGGCAGCTGACACTGACATGTTCTAGCTTGTGCATTGAGTATCAAACAAACAATGAGTACCAGGACAAAATTTTTACCTTAAAATGCATTGAGCATCTGATTTGACGAGTTTCAAAGCAGTTAAGTACTACTTTAGTGGAAATGGCAAAACGTGAAGAAACAGGGATGAGCTGATGAGAACTAAATATGGATTGAATAAAAAGTGAGAGATCAGAACAAAATAAGTATGTTCAGTTCACATGGTCATATAGAGATAAGAGTGAGGAATGACTGAAAACAAGTATATGAAGGAAGAGCTAGGTTGAGAAGTAGAGGAAGACTGAAAAATGTCCAGTCCAGTGGAGTTGATCAGATCCTCAGAAAGAAAGAGGAGAGAGGAAGAAGAAAAGGCATTATGTGATGTGGTGTACTGTATTAATATGGAACCAAGTGGAACCAAGGATAGTTTGGAAGAACAGGAAGATATAGGAACTATAAGAGTTGTGGTAGCGCAGTGATTAGAATTCTGCAGACTGCCAGCAGTTCAATCCTGACCAGCTCAAGGTTGAGTCAGCCTTCCATCCTTCTGAGGTCGGTAAAATGAGGACCCAGATTGCTGGGGGCAATATGCTGACTCTGTGAACCGCTTAGAGAGGGGCTGTAAAGCATTATGAAACGCTATATAAATCTAACTGCTATTGCTATTGCTATAAGGCAGGGATCTGCAACCTTGACAACTTTAAGACTTGTGGACTTCAGCTCCCAGAATTCCTCAGCCAGCATAGCAGACCCCTGCTGTAAGATCTGATATTGGTGTAAACTAGATTAGGTATAACTTTTTTCTTTTTCTTATCTTAAGGTTTAATTTCTTTTTTTATTATTATTTCTTACTCATTTCCTGCACTTTGCCTAGGGTTGCTTGTCTTGGAAGAACCAGTGGGATGGCTCTTTTTGTATGTCTGCACGCTTCTTTGTTTGTACATATAATTGCAGCTGTTAAACTTTACTGTTTGCAACTGAATATTTTTTTATAAAATTCTATGTAACTCTGTATTTCATAATGCTCAAGAGTTTAAGATTTGTAATTCTTTTAAAAACTATAAGGCTGCCCAAATTATAAACATAAAATTTTTAGGTTCAAATAATGTTGTTTTTTTAGGAGCAGAGCTGAATAAGGATCATTGGACAATTAGAAAATAAAAACTAGTCATGAATTCTTCACGTTTTAAAACAATGTTAGATGCTTCTCTGCGATAGGCATAGAATTCTTTTTGACACAATTAAGTTATTTACATTTTACTCATTTTCCATAACATGTATTTCCCCTTTTGTTTATTATGCATGTTGGAAAAACAGAAAGAAATGCAAAAGAATTTTATTCTACATTTCAAATGAGCTTTGTTGTCGCAGGGAAATCATGGGCAAGTCATTGTATGGAGAAAAAAAAATTGTTGAAAGTCGCTGTAATTGTAAAGCATTTTAAAATTTGACCATAGAAGAAATTCATTTTTATTCTTGGAAAATAAATTGTTTTCAAACCATTCACACTCAAAAGTTTAAATTAAATTATTCAATGTTATTGTTATTTTATATTTCAAGGACCCATTTAAATTAAAAATACTGAAACTAAAAAAAAAGTAAGGACTCACTCAAATGGAGCTCCATATGGAAGTGGTTTCTATTTGTTTTGTACAAGATGTTTTTGGATTTTCTATAAGAATTCCTGGTAATCCAAATACTAACCCTGCCTTGATTTTGGACATCAGCCAAATATAACCGATTTGCTACTTGAAATGTATTGTTTTTGCCCTTGCCCACAAAAGTAAATAAATAGACAAAGGCCAGTTGAAGCATCTTTGCATAGTATGTAGAATCTGGGACATACTTTTCTTCTAGACAGATGGAAAAATGTAGAATTAATTGTTGTAATCAGTTCTTCTTTTTGAAAAATGTAATCCAACATATTAATGTAGTAACCATAATTGATGTTTAAATATTTTCCAGAAATAGACAAGTTTATCAGATGGTAGATATATCCTAGGGATGCATGAATTTTGTGGAAGGAAAGCACCAATTCAAATTCACCTGCTGCCGGCGTCGACTCCCCTCCGCCCTGTGCGTTCCCACAGAGAGGGCCTCCTCAGGGTGCCTCCGGTCAGAGAATGCCGGCTGGTGGCCCCCAGGGGGAGGGCCTTCTCTGTGGGCGCCCCGGCTTTGTGGAATCAACTGCCGGTGGAGCTCCGGATGGCACCGGATCTCCGCTCCTTCCGGCGCGGGTTAAAGACCCATCTGTTTGAACAAGCTGGCCTGGCCTGATGGGGAGTTAATTTGGGTTTTTAAATATTTGTATATTTTATTGTTTTATCTTGGGCATTAATTTAATTCTATTTTAACTTTTGTAGTTTTGTATTTTTATCATATGCCCTGTTCACCGCCCTGAGTCCCTCGGGAGAAGGGCGGTATAAAAATTTAATAAAACTAAAAACTAAACTAAACTAAATTGTATTAGTAACATTTTTTGGTGCACCATTGGACAACCTGACCAAGTTAGGAACAGATCATCATGGAGAAAATTTGCCAATGTGATTGCTAAGAGTTGACACCAACTTGGTAGCACATAACCACTCAGTCAATCAATCAATCAAAAGTACCATTTCAATGTGGCTTGGAAATCCAGTGTATCAGATTAAATTCCCTAAAAATCCAGCATCCAACAGTAGATCTCCAAATCCATTCATAAACAAAGCAGGTTGGTAATACCCTCTTCCTGGGTTTGTTCTCAGCAAGTCAGGTTGACTAAGAGGAATCAGAGCTGTGGAAAAGCAGTTATAGATCAGAAGAAGGTATAGCAGGAAAATAGGAACCAGTAAACAACTAAAATAACTTGGCAATATCTAAATACTGAAGCCTAAGTTTAAATTTCATTCATGTATTTATGCTAAATAGACCGAGTCTTAATAGATGCATGTGCATACACTCACTCACTCACACACACACACACACACACACACACACACACACACACACACGCTGATTCAGTGAGTGCAGTTTATGAATACAGAAAAGCAGATTGTTGAAGATAGAGGTGAACCACCAAGATACTTAATGTCTGTAGTAAGATTTTATTCCCATTACCTGCTTCCTCACAGAAAATTAAACCCAAACCTCTTGAAATATACGACACAAACTAACCAGATCAGTCATATTTTCACTGTATGTGGCCTAAGATGGGATTGGTTAGAGTTTTTTTTTAATTCTGATTATTGTGTGAATGCTGTTCTAATAGGTAGATGGTGCCTTCTGCCAACTAATGTGCTTCTGTAGTGCAAGATAGGTCATTTTGTACCAATGTGTTGTGCATTTGCTCAGTAGGTAAATATATATATAAAGGTAAAGGTTCCCCCGCACATGCATGCTAGTCGTTTCCAACTCTAGGGGCCGGTGCTCATCTCCTTTTCAAAGCCGAAGAGCCAGCGCTTGTCCAAGGATGTCTCCGTGGTCATGTGGCCGGCATGACTAGACACCAAAGGTTCACGGAACGCTGTTACCTTCCCACCGTAGTGGTCCCTATTTTTCTACTTGCATTTCGTGCTTTCGAACTGCTAGGTTGGCAGAAGCTGGGACGAGTAACAGGCGCTCACTCTGTTACGCAGCACTCGGGATTTGACCCGCCAAACTGCAGACCATCTGATTGACAAGCTCAGCATCCTAACCCACTGAGCCACCGTGTCCCTATAAATATATATACAGGGATATTTTTGCTGGTGTTTGAATATTGGCCACTTCTGATGGGAAGGATTTGGAAAAGGTGATTGTTGAATCTATCTATCTATCTCTAATCAAAAATACAAGGTCCACTGTACGCATTTAATTATTCATCTACTTGCACGATATGCACAGTATATATTATACTTAGTAATATTTTGGCTGTTAATGCAATCTAGTCTTTATATGCATGCCTCTATGCAAGAGATAGTACATAGTACTAGTGGATAGTTTATATCTACAAACCTCTTAAATGTCTCCATGCAAGTAGATGGTCCATATCCCACTCCCCTTGAAAGACCAAGGCAGATTTTATATTATTTTATATTATATTCAGTTTTAGCGTTGGATATAATTTTTGACTTCTTATCAAGTACTGCTGCTGCGCCCTCTTGTGGCAGGGATGCATTTAGCCCTGGAAACCAGTCAAAGAATTCCTGTCTTTATTGAACGATTTCAGGAAATGGATGCTAACCTACTCTGTATCCAGTCTGTTTGAACTTTAATATATAGGTGTTGCTGAGAGCAGAATATTTTGGGGGTTGCACAGATTTGTGAGCTGCATTGTCTGATACCATTTAAAAGTAGAAATCTTTCTTTAGTAAAGTAAGGAAGTTGGTTTCAAAGTGGATTTTTAGGAACACATTTTCTATAGTTTTCTAAGCCATGCACAATTTTGTGGATCTTGCTTGATTAGAAATTTCTATTGGAGAGAGGAAACAAATATAATGACAAAGTTTCCAAGATTTTTGATGGTGAAAAGGCATGGACTTTGCCAACTAAGGTAGGAAGCATTTTTAGTTTTTATAACCAAAGAAGTGTATTTTTCATACGTGGAAGAGTAAACATTCATCAAGTCCCTTCTGCAGTTTTGCATGTGACTCCTATCCAGTTCTTCCTCTTGACTGAAATGAAAGCAGCTTCAAACAAGGACTCAACAAATTGTCGTATTCCTGAGGATGCAAGACTTTGTATTTTTGCATCAGGAACTCTTACTTAAAATGGTCAAAAATTTCATAGTTGCTGTCTTCCCATAGGGACTGAAACTCAGTCAGAGGTACAAGGACACCCTCTTTGGGTTCACATAGTCTATCACTATAATTAGCTCCACCATTATGACATTACACAGTAGTTTTAGGCAGTTGACAGCTCCTGAGGATTCTTTTGGGGGACACAGTAATTGTGGTGAGAAGCAATGACGTTAAATAGATTTGTAGGAAGCATTTTCCACTTAGCATTTTCCAGATAATAACCTAATAATGTCAGATAAAAAGTACGTGGGTCCATGCTGTGTTTATTTGTTTGTTTTTTATTTGTTTGTCTAATTTATATGCCCACTGACTTTCTCCATGTAAACTTCCTGCAAGCAAAGTGAATGGGGGAAGCTGGCAGGAATTCTAGGAAGGAAGGGATGGGAATATTTAATAATAATAATAATAATAATAATAATAATAATAATAATAATAATAATAATAATAAAGTTGGAAGGGACCTTGGAGGTCATCTAGTCCAACCCCCTGCTCAGGCAGGAAACCCTATACCATTTCAGACAAATGGCTGTCCAGTCTCTTCTTAAAAACTTTCAGCATTCACCGCTTCTGGAGGCAGGTTGTTCCACTGATTAATTGTTCTAACTGTCAGGAAGTTTTTCCTTAGTTCTAGGTTGCTTCTCTCCTTGATTAGTTTCCATCCATTGCTTTTTGTCCTGCCTTCAGGCGCTTTGGAGAATAGCTTGACTCCCTCTTCTTTGAGATATTGGAACACTGCTATCATGTCCCACCTCATCATTCTCTTCATTAAACTAGACGTACCCAATTCCAGCAACCGTTCTTTATATGTTTTAGCCTCCAGTCCCCTAGTCATCTTTGTTGCTCTTCTCTGTACTCTTTCTAGAGTCTCAACATCTTTTTTACTTCGTGGTGACCAAAACTGGATGCAGTATTCCAAGTGTGGCCTTACCAAGGCATTGTAAAGTGGTATTGATTCTATCCCTCTGTTAATCACCCTAGCACTGTGTTGGCTTTTTTGGCAGCTGCAGCACACTGCTGGCTCATATCTAAGACCTTCAGAGGCAGACTCACTGCCATCAAGGCTAACAGCCATTGATCCCTATGACTTCCATGAATCAAAAAAGAAGCCACACAATACCATATCCTGTGGTAACTTCAATTTCATCGGGTGACCCCTGGTTCTAGTATTTTGGGAAGGGGAAATAGTTTCTCCTTGATACTCTCTCTACACCATGCATAATTTTGTAAAACTCAAACATATCCTCTTTTATTAGTCTCCTTTCCTCAAATGTTGCTTCCCTTTCACAACATGTCAGGGATAATAAGAAATGTTATTGAAAATAGAGATGCCAATATCAACTGCATCTGGAATATTGTGTGCAGCTTTGATACCCACACCTCAAAATAAATATAATGGAGCAGAGAAGGGGGTCAACTAAGATGATCAAGGGGCTGGAGTATTGTGCAAGTCACGTGTCAAGGACTGCATATGTGTGGATACATTAAGTAGCTTCTCATACCCACTAACTCTAGAACTCAAGACAAAAAAGGAAGTTTTGATGGCTTGTGATGGGCACCAAGGATCATGATTGACAAAGTTGGGAGGAGAGTAAGGATATTCCTTGGGGCATTTCCACACAGTCTTTTCTTTACTTCAGAATCAACTTTAGACTTGTGGGATCTCTTTATACCTTCCTAAGCTGATTCAGAGTCCTGATAGATTGCATGCTTGTCGACTGGAAGGTTGACAGTTCAAGACCCAAGCATCCCATGCTGGGGTGAGCTCCCTTTCTTGCCGCAGCTCCTGCCAACCTAGCAATTCAAAAGCATGCAAGTAGATAAATAGGTACCACTAGGGAACAGGGTTCCACGTACCTGGGCATGAAGTCTTGCCAGCCACATAACCATGTAGGTATCTTCAGACAAGGCTGGCTCCCTTGGTAGGAACTGGAGATGAGCACTGCCCACTAGAGTTGGATACAACTGGACAGGGGAAACATTTACTTTTTTAAAAAAAGAAATAAAATAAAGGTGCAGTAAAGCAAATCTTTGAAATGACGTACTCTGTGGAGTTTGTGGGTGGTTTGTTTCTGCATTTTCTAGAACTGTTGCATCTTTCTGGCTTGACCAGCACAGCTTTTAAGAGAAAAGGTGACTTGATGGCCCTGCAACTTCCCCTCATAAGAATTAGTTCATTGTTTTTGCATTTGATCAAACAAATAAATTGATTGGACTGGGACATATAGTATGTGCAAACCAGTAACATTATTTTCCCTTCTGCATAAATAGCAATGAGCAAATATTGCTTAGGACTCAAAGCAGTAGTTCTACATAATGTTCTTTGTTCCTTGTTCTCAGCATCTAAAGCCTGGCAGAAGTGAAGGCTGTGGTATATTGTCTCAAACTCTTTCAGAGGCATTGTGTAGTAAAAATGACAGTGATGAAGTGCCTTCACTTTGAAATCATCTGGGCCTTAGTTCAGCCTCTCTGCTGTCCTTGAGACATTGAGGACAATGACCAAGACTGAACACATTTCCATGCCAACAGATACATAGATCAAGAAACAGTTAAAAAACCCCATTCTCAGCAAATTACAGAGTATCAGAGAAAGTTGATTACAAAGAATAAAACTACTACAACACACCCACACACAAAGATCTAAGATACTTAAAAGAACTAAAATGACAAAACTGATTAACTAGACGAATATGATCCTATGATGCTAAATGAAAAGTTACTGGGATACTCAAATGTAGATTTTGCAATTGCTAAAATGGTAAGATGGTTGAGAAATAACCTTAGATAAATATATAATGGATATATTCTTAATACCGTATTTTAACATATTCTCCACAAATAGAAATTGCTTTTGTTTTAATGCTGTATTTTATTGAACTCTGTACAGGCATTCCTTGACTTACAACAGTTTGTTTAGTGACCGTTCAAAGTTACAACGGCATGAAAAAAGTGAGTTAAGACTGTTTATCCCAATTACGACCTTTGCAGCATCCCCATGATCATGCGATCAAAATTCAGATGCTTGGCAACTGGTTCGTACTTATGATGGTGGCAGTGTCCCAGGGGTCATGTGATCACCTTTTGCGACCTTCTGACAAAGTCAGTGAGGAAGCCAGATTCACTTAACAACCGGGTTACTAATTTACCAACTGCAATGATTCACTTAACGACTGTGGCAAGAAAGGTCGTAAAATGGGGCAAAACTCATTTAACAAATGTCTCACATAACAGCAGAAATTTTGGGCTCAGTTGTGGTCATAAGTCGAGGACTTCCTGTATATAATTTGCAACCTTTCTCAAACTTTTAAGCTTATTTCTGACTTTTGGATGTAATCTATCATGTGGTCTTCTCTAACCCAACATTGAGAGCCAATTTGCTGTAGTAGCTAAGGCACCAGGCTAGAAACTGGGAGACTGTGAGTTCTAGACCAGCCTTGGTATAAAGCTAGCTGGATGATCTTGGGACATCACTTTCTCTCAGCCCTGAAAAGCATAATTGAACTGCAGGAATAAAAACCCCAATACTTAGGTGAGCAGAATCTTTCATTGAAATCTTTCTTAATCCTATTCTCTAGATCCCGGATGTCAAACGTGTCGCAACATAGCACGACTTTTTTCACATTGCTGGACCTGGGGTGGTTGTGGCCTCTGCATGATGTAACCAGCCTGCAGGCCGGCAGTTTGACACCCCTGCTCTAGATTTATTTTACCTATGTTCTTAGAATTTCCTGACAGAGGCCACTGGTCCTGCTAATTGGAAATTAGGTTACAGTAATTGTAATCTACTACATTTGAAGAGTATCAGGTTGTAAAGCGGATAATTTATTCAGCACCAACATCTATGTTGTCCTTTAAAATAATGCATTGAACTATGTTTGGAACAATGCAGCAGTGGTTCTTGAATATTTTTTTAACAACTCAGCTGTGGGAGAGGGGAACACTGAGAATGATGCTTCAGGCTAGTAATTGGGAAGTTTTAAGATCTGTACTCAGATCTTGATTAGAAATGAAACAATGGGGCCAAATGCATTAGAATTCTGTCAGCCTTAAGAACTGCATCCCCGTTCAGATGTTCCACATCTTCCAAATGAACCCCAAATATATCTTTAATATATTTGTGTGCCCCTTAGCTTGATAATGTCCTCTGAATTTTTTCCCTCTGAAAGGGATCCTGAATGATGCTGAAAGATTGGCAGGACATTGAATTATTTTGGCTACACATCTAATGTATACCAAGTGGAAAACACCTTGGACTACCTGTGTCTCTGCAGATGAAGTCACTGCTGTAAATTTTTAAATATTAGGATGTACATACATATGTATCAAGCTGCCTGCCTGAAAAAAAAATCCATTTTATTTTGGAGTATTAGCAGAGATACAGTATGTACTAGGGTGACTGATATCACTGCTATTATTTGTCATGGCAATGATCCCACATTCAACGATTTTGAAATCAAACAGCAAAAAATGCTAGAAAAATCTCACATTTGCTTTATATGGATGTTCTGAAGCTTTATAGAAAAACAGAAATCGAAATCGAACTTACTTATATCCTGCAGTGATACCTTTAACACAATCAGACCTCAACATCTCCCTATCCCAGGTCCTTGGGAAGGACTTAATAGCTGGATAAAAGAATTTCTAGCATAGGCATAGCAATGGAATTTGGCCTAGAGAAATGTGCTACAGTAGCAATAAAGGAGAACCAACAGCAATGGAACGGAAATGCAGAATGGTCAAACCATCAGGAGCCATCAGGATGAAGCCTGTTAGAATCTGAACATTTTACAGCTGGATAAGGAGCCTTGGTGGAGCAGTGGGCTAATGCCTCCTTAAGTAACATTAGCTGCCTGCAATTAGTGCAGGTTTGAGTCCCACCAGGCTCAAGGTTGACTCAGCCTTCCATCCTTCCAAGGTAGGTAAAATGAGGACCCAGATTGTTGGGGGCAATTAAGCTGACTTTGTAATAATGCCGCTTGGGGGGGGCGAAAGCCCTAATAAGCAGGCATATACATAGAATGAAGGCTATTGCTAGGCACATTGGTTTGTGCTTAAATTGTAAGCCGCCCTGAGTCTTCGGAGAAGGGCGGGATATAAATGGGATTAAAATAAAAATAAAATAAAATAAATAACATCAAGCATGGACAAGTTGAAAATGTGATTAATAAGGAATATATTCTGAGAGTGACAAAACTGCTAAGGAAAAAAACTGAACAGTGAAAACATAATTAAAGCCATCAATATCTGGGCCAGATATTGGATGAATAAACAAACACACAAACACACAAACAAACACACACACAAACAAACAAACAAAAAACCCTTATGGCTATTCACTATGTATTACATCCCCATTCTGATACTGATAGATTATACCTGCCCCACAGAAATGGAGGCAGAGGTTTACTTCAGTCAAGCAGACTGTCAAAGAAGAAAAGAATGCATTGACTAATTGTGTAAAAGACAGTAAAGAACGAGCACTGATGCAAGTTAAAAATTGGAATTTACTAAGTGTATAGAAAACAAAAAGTAAATATTGAAATAATGTAATAAAAACACAAATGGAATGTGCAAGGAAAAACATTTGGATTTTTGTTTCTCAAAAGCAAACTATTCACACTAATGCAGTCAAGGTCAGAATTGAAAAATCATCGCATGATTTGAAGTTCAGATTATCTAGAGAAGCAGAAAAGAACAGTACATCGTGTATTCAGCTTGGGTATGAAGATCTCACAAACTGATTATAAATAATGACATAACACAATCTCCAAAATGCTTCATTGCAACATGTGTATGTTAGTATGTGCCAGTAATGAAAAATTAGTGGGAATATATAGTTGAAATATTAATAAAAAATGAGTAGCTTAAAATATTGAGGGATTTACAAATATAGACTGGAAGGAGCCTTGGTGGAGCAGTGGGCTAATGCCTCCTTAAGTAACACCAGCTGCCTGCAATTAGTGCAGGTTCGCATCCCACCAGGCTCAAGGTTGACTCAGCCTTCCATCCTTCCGAGGTAGGTAAAATGAGGACCCAGATTGTTGGGGGCAATTAAGCTGACTTTGTAATAATGCCGCTTGGGGGGGACGCGAAAGCCCTAATAAGCAGGCATATACATAGAATGAAGGCTATTGCTAAGCTTGTAAGCCGCCCTGAGTCTTCGGAGAAGGGCGGGATATAAATGGGATTAAAATAAAATAAATAAAAATAATGTCTTGGCTCATAAACATAAAATAGACAAAGTAATAGAAAATGAAGAGGTCAAAGTGCTCTGGGACTTTAGAATTCAGTCAGAGAAGCCCTTGACACATAACACCCCAGACTTAACAATTGTTGATAAGAAGGACAAAAAAGTCTGGCTAGTGGATGTGGCAGAACCTGGAGACAACAGAACAGAGGAGAAAGAACAGGAGACAATCACAAAATACAAATTAGAAATAGATTGACTGTAGCAACAAAAAAACCAAAGATGTATTATCAATAACAATAGATGCCTTGGGTGAAATCCCAAAATACCTGGAGCACTACTTGAATACCATTGGCATTGACAAAATCATATTAGTCAATTGCAAAAGGCAGCTTTACTCAGAACTTACTTATATCCTGCAGTGATACCTTTAACACAATCAGACCTCAACATCTCCCTATCCCAGGTCCTTGGGAAGGACTTAATAGCTGGATAAAAATGCCAAACCCAGTCTGAATATCTGGCAGATGGTACTACAAACCATAATGATAAAAAGAAATGAATAGAAATTCATTCTTATCAACTAGGAAGTAGAATATTGCTATGTTTTGATCTCTTGGACAAGTTTTATTCATTCTACTTTTCTTTATATACCTGCCCTTTTCAGAAAAAGGATGATGCTTTTTTGGATCCAATTGATTGGAGTTAAAATGAGAAGTACGCTATTTATTATGTATCCTATATTATCTCATTAATGGCTTTTATTGTTTTATCAATATACAAAATACAAAGAAAAATAAAAATAGGATATTAAGGGAAGGAAAAAGAGAGGGGAAAATAAAATATGAAGTACAAAGGAAGAAAGAAAAGAACACAGTACAAGATAACAACATTCCAGCCTCAATTTTTTACTTTTACACATTAGTATATAACTAGCCATTTCTATAGCATTTATCCTGTATTATTGAACATATGATGCTTTACAGAGCAAAGCAGGCAAAAACAGAGACCCCAGTTACAAGCTGAACTATAATGAGGGCAAATAGCCATAGATTCAGATGGAACATTAAATAAACAAGGTTTAGTTTCTTTTTAAATGTCTTAAATCTCTCCTTCATTGTTTTTTATAAATTACTTAAAGCAGCAAACATGCCTAATCGTTCTGCCTCCTCTGCACAACAACAATCCTGTGGGGTGAATTGGACTGAGAGAAAATGACTGGCCCAAAGTCACGCAGCAGTCCTTTATGCCTACGCGGGAGACTGGGACTAGAACTCCCAGGCTCCCACTTTCTAGCCTGGTGCCTTTACTGTTAGACCAAACTGGCTTTCAATGTCTTTTTAATATAACTTCAGAAATATTGCTGTCATTTTGTATCATATTGCCAGACTAATGGCATAACTGTTTTCAGATTTCAGGGCAGAGCCTGAAATTCAGATTTTCGATGGCTTACTTGTGGATATAACTCAGCACTATATTTTAAAAAGGCAGAGTAATTTAGGAGTATAGATTCACAATTTTTCTCAATTGAAATAACAGTTGGTCATACTGCATTACTTACAAAGATAAATTGGCTTGCTAACTTTTGTACATATACTGAACTATTTTTTTAAAAGATTATAACAAATGAATCAATAAAAATGAACACAGGCAATTTTGATGTGTTGAACAGTAGCATTTATCAACCTGCTGTTTGCTAGATGTGCTGGGACTAAAGCTTTTGGAATACCTAGCTAGCAAGGGTGGGGTAATTTGGAGAAGGTCTCTCCAAATAATACTGCTGTTATAAAAATGACATTTTGAAACATGAGATGTTCATGATTTAGCACAGACATATAAAACTTGTGACGTCACGTGATGTTGCGCAATGTATCAGAGCTATTTTCTCATTTCTGGCAATGGGGTGGGTGCGGTTTGCTGATGATGCGTCCGGCCTGCAGGCCAGCAGTTTGACACCCCTGATTTAGCAGAAGAAACTTAAGAAGGTATCAAATTTTAAAACATACATTTGTGTTTCCAAATTAAGATTCTTGATCCATTAAAGGTTATGGCAATAACTTCGCAATCAATGCTGAGCTTCACTCACTATCTTTATTTTTCTATAATCCTCATGCCTTTCAGTCTTTTGTAATTTCATTCCTGCCAGATATGTTGAAATTGCAATTCCAGGATTACTTGGAGTTGCAGTTCTAACATATATCCCAATGCAGTTTGAGAAAAGATGAATTATGTAGTAATATATAGTAAATTATATAGAGCAATTTGGAAATAAACCTCCCTTTGGTTATCAATGACAGACACTTGAAGATACAGAACTTTTATTTTACACATTAGAAAACTACATTACATTAATTTTTGACATAATCACCATTCAAATTGAGGCACTTGTCATAACGTCCTACAAAGTTTGAAATTCCTTAATAGTAGTCTCTCACTGCCAAATCTGGGCCGTGTGTGTGTGTGTGTGTGTGTGATCAAAAACTTCCCAACGGAACTGCTTCAAAAGTTCTTGGCTGTGTCTAGTAGTATGCAAGTGAGCATTGTCTTGAACAAACACCACACTGGAAGTCAGCATGCCCCAACACTTGTTATGGATGGCTTGTCTGACTTTCCGTAATGTTTCACAGTAGACTTCTGAATTGATGGTCAAACCATGCTCCATAAACTTCACTAGTAGTACTCCTTTGGCATCTTCACTTTTGGAGGCATTTTCTATGGCAGTGTTCATTTTCAATTGATCTAGTGGATAAGTCAACTGCAACACAATCTCCTTCCACTCCTCACTGCCTACTGAACTACTGCGCATGGCGCCATAGGACAGGCATCGCTCTCCCCGGCTATTTCTCACACATGCTCAAACGGAGGTTTATTTCCGAATTGCCCTCATATTATATAATAAAAGTAGAGTAGATTGATATCACCAAGAAGATTGCTATTGAATTGCCTGCTACTATGATGAAGGGACGCGGTGGCTCAGTGGGTTAGGACGCTGAGCTTGTCGATCAGAAGATCGGCAGTTTGGCGGGTCGAATCCCGAGTGCCGCGTAACAGAGTGAGCGCCTGTTACTCGTCCCAGCTTCTGCCAACCTAGCAGTTCGAAAGCACGTAAAAATGCAAGTAGAAAAATAGGGACCACTACGGTGGGAAGGTAACAGCGTTCCGTGCGCCTTTGGCGTCTAGTCATGCCGGCCACATGACCACGGAGATGTCCTCGGACAAGCGCTGGCTCTTCGGCTTTGAAACAGAGATGAGCACTGGCCCCTAGAGTCGGAAACGACTAGCACGCATGTGCGGGGGAACCTTTACCTTTACCTTTATGATGAATAGAATAGAATAGAATAGAATAGAATAGAATAGAATAGAATAGAATAGAATCATCTAGTCCAACCCACTGCTCAGGCAGGAAACCCTATCATTTCAAACAAATGGTTGTCCAAGCTCTTCTTAAAAACTTCCAGTGTTGGAGCATTCACAATTTCTGGAGGCAAGTTGATTGACTATTGTGCCACCAGTGTACATGTAAAACATCAACTAGTTTTGTGAAAGTTCACTCATTTGCAAAATTTTTGGGACTCCAAGAAAGACCACATCTTGACAATGAAATTATATAGAACAACCCATTTTGGGACAGGGAAAGGTGATTATTTGCATTTCAGTATACTTTGTCTCTGACAGATACTCCCTCAGCCTAATCTAAACTCTTGTGAAAAATTAAACTTGAAGCAAGAAACAATGAAGCAATACGTTTAACCTTTACCTTAGCCAGTACGCTTAACCTATCACATAGAGATAATCCTCAACTTACAGCCATTCATTTAGCAACCGTTCAAAGTTGCAACGGCACTGAAAAAAGTGACTTACGACTTGGTTTTCATACTTATGACAGTAGCAGCATCCCAGGGTCACAAGATTAAAACGCAGGCACTCGGCAACCAGCATGCATTCACAACAGCTGCAGCATCCTAGAATCACATGATCACTATTTGTGGCCCTTCCCTGCTGGCTTCTGACAAGTAAAATCAATGGGGGAAGCTGGATCTGCTTAACTATTGCATGATTCACTTAACTGATTTACTTAACCGTGGCAAAAAGGTCATAAAATTGGGCACAGCTCACTTAAAACCCACCTTGTTTAGCAACACAAATTCTCATCCCGATTGTGGTTGTAAGTCGAGCACTGTCTGTATTTACAACTGCTATATCGACGCATCCTTTTATTGTAATATTTTGGCTTCTTAAATAATTCCTGATGTGTTGCTGCATGACGACTATTTGTAGGAGCCCAAACAATTTTCTCCTATTCACCATATGGCACTTTCAAATGCAAAGTCAGAACCAATAATTCTTGTGTTATTAGACTTATTAACTTATTAATCTCTGTATTGAATAAATGCAAGATGAATGAAGATTGGTTAAAAAAGTTTCGTTACTATTTTAAACTCTTCTGCCATTCTCAGATATATGCAGCAATGAGGCACTACATAGGAGGATTTTTCAAACAGTCCAATAAAACTCCGATGCTTCGGGAAGATATGAGACAACATGGGGTATCTGTGTGCTTTCCCCATGCACACACTGAGGCAGACCTCAGGCATCTTTCTTACTTAGTAAAAGGAGAAATACAACAGCTGCCCAGTCTTATTAATGCAAAGGTGGGGAAAAGTCTATTTTATCATCCTGAGCCAGCCACGCTGAAGAGAAAGAGAGAGGTTTCCAAGCTGAGCCATGCTGGCTCAGGAATTCTGGGAGTTGAAGTCCTTGAGTCATAAAAGAGCCAAGGTTGCCTACCCTGCACTAGAGGAGGACATTAAATTTATTTACAAGGTTACTTTTTTAGGAACTAAACTTTTAGAATCTAAAACAGCTAATTCAAAAAAGTCAACAGGAAAGAACCTCACATTTTTCATCTGCTTCTGTCTTTTGGAAGTTAAAATTAGATAACAAAATAATCTATTTCCTATGTTAACATCTCTGCAATGAAATCAATAAAGTAACAGGAAAGAAATGAGAAACATTTTTCTCAATGTAATATGTCTAATTTAGCTGATGCTAGAAAAAAATAGTATCTTTTGTACACTCTTGAAAACTATTTTGAATCTATAACCATCTATTACAACTAAACCACTTTAAATTAAACAATTTTTAAGAATGAAATATTCTTAATTTGGACTTTACTTTTACTGTTTGGACTGTTGTGTGTTTTGAAAAATAGATTATTTAGAATCTAGTTATGTTGCACTTCAGTCTTTAAATAATTAACCTAGTATATACATTACAATATATGATGTTTTCCATGGTGAGCTTAACATCAATAACAACATTTATTCAAAAGGCTAAAATAATTTCTGGTGATATTATCTGTACATTAAAATTTTGTTTAGTCACAATCTTTCAAAAGATGTTACATATGTGCATAAGTGTAGTCAGTAGCATATGCCTTTTTAAAAATATCAAACATGCAAAGAAACAAAAATAAGTCCAAAATATCTGTATTACATCCAGAAATGCCAACTTTGCAACCAATATTTCTCATCCATAACTATGGCACTCTAAGGATACCTAAAGGTAAAGGTAAAGGTTCCCCTGCACATGCGTGCTAGTCATTTCCAACTCTAGGGGCCAGTGCTCATCTCCGTTTCAAAGCCGAAGAGCCAGCGCTTGTCTGAGGACGTCTCCGTGGTCATGTGGCCGGCATGACTAGACGCCAAAGGCGCACGGAATGCTGTTACCTTCCCACCGTAGTGGTCCCTATTTTTCTACTTGCATTTTTATGTGCTTTCAAACTGCTAGGTTGGCAGAAGCTGGGACGAGTAACAGGTGCTCACTCTGTTACGCGGCACTCGGGATTCGACCCGCCAAACTGCCGACCTTCTGATCGACAAGCTCAGCGTCCTAATCCACTGAGCCACCTGCATACATGCAAATGCTTCTTTGGGATCAGTAACGCAGCAGGGATTGCTTTTTCCTCCCAGTAACAGATTGCTGGGAAATACCAAACATGGCCTTGAGAATTCCAATTTTGTTACAAATTTTTCTGGATGTGGTTGGAAAGAGGCTGTTTGGTGCCGGAGACCACTGCCATGAGGAACACAGCTCTGGGTCGGGGTTCAGAGCAGCTCCAGGTGGGGGCTCAGTACGGGCCGCGGCATGGCAACTGCAGGGAGGGGAATCCCCACGGCGGCTGTGGGGAGGGGAATCCCCGCAGCATGTGGCTCCAAGCCGCAGGAGCGGGGGTGCAAAGGACGGGTGGTGACACCGTAGCAAGACACCGGCATTGCTCCCAGTGACAGCACCTCTGAGTTCCGGCACTTTTTTTTTTTTTTAGAAAAAAGCACTGTGTATATACATACATACATACATACATACATACATACATACATACACACACACACACACACACACACTGTTTTGCATTTATTTACTTACCCAAATTTTATTTTTATTTTTCTCCAGTGTAGTTGCTTGAAATTCCTCTTCTGATTACATTGAAAACCAGGTTTTCAATATTTTATTTAAAACAAAAAGTAGTCAAAAGAATAACATTAAGGATGAAGAAAAGAAAGGTTAAAAATAGATTATATAGACTGACAGTTCTGGTCAATCAATATAATAGGATTAAATATTGGCAAGGCAATGAATTCTCTTTTGCAGCAGCTTAAATAATAATATTTAATGGAAAAGATAACTAATATGGAAATTTCCAAATGTTGATCAAAATTTTGATCTGACGTAGATAGATAGATATAGATACAGATATAGATAGATAGATAAGATAGAGAGAGACAGAGAGAGAGAGAGAGACAGAGATGCCTAGATAATAATTGTGTATTCTTGTGCCTTGCATAGTCGGTCTTTATATGAAGGAGAGAGAGAGGTCAGTGTGTTCACTGGCTGGTGCAAATCTCCAGGTGCAGGTCGGTAAAACAGTTCCAGCTAAGCAACTTCAGTTTTGTAATTATGGGTCAGTTGACCTCCTAGGGAAGGTCAATTGGATGAAATCTGCTTTCAATGGGCCAAGTATAAGGAGGTGAATTGTGACACCTGCTGCCAGGCTTGAGTGGAGCAGCCTAAAACATTACATTTTGCCGCAAAGCCAGCCTGCTGACATTCTCATTTAAAAAGGAAGCCCACGACATGACCAATTATGCATTTAGAACCTATTAAAAATCCTGCTGCAGAACGGGTGAAAAAATTATTCCTGCTGGTGCTCTGTAGTTTTACTTGCTTTTTCTTTCTTTTAACATGTAGGATGGGAAAGCAATCAAACTGCAGGTGGGGTAGGGTGGGCTGGGTCGCATCATTTTTTAAAATACAACTTTTCCTTTAAAAATGCCCTGAGACGAAAGGCAGAAAGAGAGGCAGTAATACGGAAAGTGGTATTCAATAATGAAATAGATCAAGCAGCAGCAAACCTTCCTACAAAAAAACAGATATGTATAGTAAATCCAAATTGAATTGTTTGTTTGTTTGTTCAGAAAACAAATGAGGTAGAACTAATTAGGCAGAACTTCTTTGGAAATACATTCTACAACCGGTAGTGCTACAGAAGAGAGAGAAGATTTGTGTACCTCCTAACCCTAACCCTAACCCTAACTCTAACCCCCCAGATCTGGTTGTCTCCTGTTATGGATCTTTGATAAGATAGCAGGTTCAAAGTTGGAAGGATTTCCTAATGATGGAATTAGGTTTCTGTTGTGAAAGGTTTTAAAATTCAAAATGAAAGATTTACATGTTAGAAGTCAGTACCACTGAGACTGGATATAGACCAGCCCTTGATAATAATGAAACATTGCAGAGCAATTCCAGAAAAATCCAAAGCAAATAAAAAAGAAAGGAGCGCACACAAATGTTGTCAGCTTTACAAGGTAGTCCAAACCGGAAGCAGATCCAGAAGTACTAGCTGTAACTTTATTGTAAAGGTTACATTAACAGACTCTTAAAGGTAAAGGTAAAGGTTCCCCTGCACATGCGTGCTAGTCGTTTCCGACTCTAGGGGCCGGTGCTCATCTCCGTTTCAAAGCCAAAGAGCCAGCGCTTGTCCGAGGACGTCTCCGTGGTCATGTGGCCGGCATGACTAGACACCAAAGGCGCACGGAATGCTGTTACCTTCCCACTGGAGTGGTCCCTATTTTTCTACTTGCATTTTTATGTGCTTTCGAACTGCTAGGTTGGCAGAAGCTGTTCACTCTGCTACGCGGCACTCGGGATTCGACCTGCCAAACTGCCGACCTTCTGATCGACAAGCTCAGCGTCCTAACCCACTGTGCCACCGCGTCCCTTAACAGACTCTTACAGATCTGAAAGTACATCTCTCCCCTTTGCCTTTACACCCAAGCAACTAGGGAGGGTCCCTTCTGGGGCTTTGCAATACTCAGTTCCTTCTGTGGACTCGACTGCCTCTTACCAACTGTTCTCTAGTCAGTGGCTCTTCCATCTATCCCAAGGTCATCTCCATACACCATTATGTATTTTTACAGAGAAGTCTATAAAGACATAAGATAAGATAAATAAAAGAATCTAGATCCATGAGCACAATAATAATATTA
This sequence comes from Vipera ursinii, assembly GCF_947247035.1. Lineage (NCBI taxonomy): Eukaryota > Metazoa > Chordata > Lepidosauria > Squamata > Viperidae > Vipera > Vipera ursinii. Next base: position 197,348,019 of record NC_139513.1, read on the forward strand.
GACATCTCTAGCATCACTTGAATAACATTGGCATTGACAAATTCACTGTCAATGGCAAAAGGCAGCTTTCTTAGGAACAGCTTACATCCTGTGGCAAAACCTTTAATGCCATCAAAAAAGAAATCTGCTTATCCTAGGTCATTGGGAAGGCCTCGATTGGTGGATAAAAGTGCAAAATCTTGCCTAAAGATCTGGCTGGGTGTGTGACCAACAATAATTTATTACCTTTGCATGCTTTCTGAATCCCAGTGAATCTGTAGTTAGGCATCTAGGCTAATAAAAAAAGGATTATGATAACAAAAAGCAGATAGATTGATTTTGCAACCAGATAAGGAAGTCAAGATTGTCAACTCTTCTCCTTTCTAATTATTAGATCTTTGGGTTACTGCAGAACAGGAAACAAAATACGTAATCTGGCAGATATTGGCAGCTTAGTATTGCATAGTCTCTAACAAAATTATTACTTAAGTGGGGCCCATTCATTGGAAGATGATCGGATATAGCATTGTACCAATTTTTTTTCTTTAGGAAATAGGTAGTGGAATTTAGAATGTAGCTGATTCAATTATTAGAGATACAGACAGGTGAGAAGAATGTAGAACAGCTGATTGACCTACTTTCTTTAAAGATGGCAGATTTCCAGTTTTCTGAAACACAGAACTTGGAAAGAATTTGCAATCGTAATGCACATTGTTACCAAGAGTGAGGAGAAATATAGTTGTGAAATGAAATTTTGATTGTCTGGATGGTATTTGAAGAGTGGAAAGATTTCAACATGTCATCTCATCTGCTCCTGTAGCATGTGTAATGGTCTCAGTTCTTGATAGAAATGGAGGAGGGGGGATTCTAAGAAATATTGTGGAAAAGTAGTAAGCATTCATTCTGTTCAACGGAACTATTGTTTAACTTCAAAGAGGTGTTAGAACAACCTTTACCCCAGATTTTTTGCAGAGCTTCCAGCTTCCAAGAGACGCTGGACAACATCTGGCTCAGGAAGAAGAATCATTTTCAAAAGTTGGAAGTGTTTCTGTTAGGAATGATGAGAAAAAAAAGCAATGAAAAGAGCTGAAATTATAAATTAAAGGACAGATGGTTGATCTAAGCACATCGCAGTTCCAAAACTTAACAGTAAAACTGAAGATCATTTGGAATTTCTTTTTCTGGTGAATAGTTTTATTAAAATAGTAACCGTGTACATGACTACTGCAAATTCCCTGTTGGGAATCATTAAGAAAGAAAATAAATAACTAAAACCATCCAATACTTTATATAAATATATGATATGACATTTGGAATAACAATTTGTATAGTTGTAGACTCTGGGATACTTTAGCTTAGAAAAAGGGCAAGGCAAGTAAACTAGAAAAATAATTATGGACAAAATGCGGTAAATAGGAAGGGATGTTTTCCCTTGAATTGGACCATCCAATGAATATGATGCTGGGAGGTTCTGGACAGTTGAAAGGAAGTTGAATAATGCAATCTACTAAAATGTTACAATATGGTTTAAGGACCATCAATTTGGATAATTTTAAAAGGTAATTTTGGATAATTTTAAAAGGTACATTATAGCCTATATTAAAGACTATGAAAGATAGCAGTCATAACTACTTAACATCAACAGAAGCAATATGTCTCTTAATCCCTTTTGTAGGACAATATTTATTTGAAAAAATAATATTTTGCCCATTTCTTCTTTGTGGGTTTACCAACATTTGGCAGGTTATCTTTGAAAACATAATGCTGATTGAGTATTGTAAGGGACTTCTGTTTGTAATTAACATTTTTCAAGTGCAGCCCTGGAGAATTATAGCCTTAGTTTTACTATATGACCCTAATGAAGACTTTAAGAATATGACTGAAATCCAGTATTTTTCAAAAATGTTCTTGTCTTATTCCTCCATACATGTTAATGACACAAAGACAGGTATTTTAAATATGTTAGGTTAATGAATTTTAAAAATGATGATGGATGCAATACACACAAATGTGTGCACACAAAGCAGTTCTAAGTGTCACGTGTTAATAAGGAGCTTCTTATGAATAATTTCTTTCCTGCCTAAGAAAAGTTGGAGAACAGTCCCTGAGCTCAAAGTAAAAGAGCTAGAATTTTTAATAAGGAAATTTGGCCTGTTATCTGACATGAAAACTGATTGTTCCTGATGCTGTTTTGTGAAAATGGTAATTGCCTAGCATTAATGACATTAAGTTTCTAAAGAAGTGAAATTGGCAAAAAATAGCAAAGTTCCCCAAAGAGGAAATACAGATATTAGTCATCTTGTGAGAACATGAAAGAGAAATTATATGGGTGTCAAGCCCCAAACCAAGAATGATACATGGTGATTATTTCAAGCTGAATGGGTTTTTTTTAATTGTTTCATACCTACATTATAGACAGAATCTTGCCAGACTGTGGACTCTACCATCTGCATCTACAGTATACTCTGTGAACTATTAGGAAGAGGCTGTCTTCACCCTCTGTCTCTCACACCTAATATCTGGGTTGAGTTGCCTCTTATTCCTCTTGAATGCACCCCCTCCCTCCTGGGAATCCAGCTCTCTACTACATTCCATCACACTGACTGATTTCAGCTTTGCGTTTGTATACGGACAAACTGTTAGAATGACATAAAGGAGTGTGTTCAGAGAAAGCATAGTTGGGAATGTGTAATATTAAAGTATCCTGCCTTTCATTTTAACAATAAATGCAGATGTGGGTAGGGATGGGTAAGAGATGATATTCATTCTCTACCTCCCCCAAATTAATTTGCACTCCAAATAAACTATCTGAGTTTCTTGTTTGGAGGTTGCCACACTTTTTAAGCATGCATAGATCTGTACTGTTATTAAACATGCTGCAAATCATTTTTGCCCCTTTAAAACAGAAACTATTATTCTTCCTTTTGTACTGGACTTTCCAGCATAAAGTCAGGAGCTGCACTGACATCAAAGTCAGTGGATTTCTTAAAGTAGCAGCAGTAGCTCTGTGTAGAAAACCTGCAGGTTTTTTGTGCCCAATAATCTCATTTCAGCAAACTCTGTCACAATGCTGGAATATTATGAACAACCGACACAACCGTCTTCCAGCTACAGCATGCTCCTAGTGCCAACGTAGGAAGGTTCTTCAAGGATGCAGTGTTTCCATGCCCCAAAGCAGCTTGAAAGTCACTAGTGTTCATCTTCACTTTCATTGATTTTTAAGATATGAAACCTTATTATAAACATATGATCATTTTATAATCTCAGAATTAAAACATCAATATATACTGTAAATTTAAGCACATATAAACATTCTTAAAGGAGGAACTTTCAGAAACTTAATTCTACCTTCTCTTTGCTGGTCTTGAAATATGAAGAACTGTGCTCATTTCTCTTTCCTACCAGCTGGCCAATAGGTTACTCAAGAATGATCCTGCTGCATGAAGTACCAACAAAGTAATAAAGATCCCATATCTCCATGTTAAAAAAAAAACCAGAATAAATGGCTAGAATACCAGTTCACATTTTTCAGTGTATGGATCTGTATGCATTTGTTCCATCATCTGGGAAAACACCTGAGCTGTAGCTGTAAGGAAGTTATAAAGGAGAAGAATTGCAAAAAAAAATTGTAAATAAACAGAAATCAACAGTGAGGCAGTAAAAAAATCAAATTGGTAGGCTTGGCAGTATGGTCAATGGCAGTATGCCTCTTTGTGCACACACACACAACATTGATCCATATTGAAAAGGGGAAGAGTTTTGATGACACCCATTCTCTGACCATTTTTGACCTCGGCACTGTTGCTTGAAATCTACTGAAGGCTTATGTCTGCTTTGCTACCAGTATTTACTATATTTAAAATCTTTGAGCATAATGGAAGCAAACTAATAATAATATATAAGCAATTTTGCTGTGTTTTTTTCTCCAGAGCTATGATCATGATTGCATTTTCCTGTTGGATTGAAGGGGTGGGGAATGGGGGGGGGAGATAGATTTTAATAAATGCACGGGGAAAAAAAAAGATATTTGAGGGGTCCTTGCTGATCTCTGAGCTTGGTTGGATTTTTTTCTGCAGACGTTTCATTATCCAAACTAGATAACATCATCGGTACTAATAAGGAGCCAGGTCTTCTCTCAGTTTATATTCTAGTGGCTTGCTCTGTCAGTGTTGGTGGGGGATGGTCATTTAGAGACATTTAGAGGAAACTTTTACTGGGGTTTCCAGTACAAACTTTAACGTTTTTTACAAATTTTCCCAGAAATTTAAAATATACATGTAGAGTACCATTTGTGTTGGTGTACAATATCTCTCTGTGTTTACTCTTAGGTAGCAGACTGTGGGATGGTATCTGTTCCTCTTTTCCTGCTTTTGGGGGGCTTTCCAGAGGCAGACCCTGTGATGGGATTTTCTGATATTACAGGTTTTTGTGCACCAAGCTGATATATTAAAGACAACTGCAGTATCTGTTTTCTCATTCACCTACGGAGCCCAAACAAGAAAACCCTTTATTCTTTATATAAAATGTAATCTCATGGGCACAGATCTCTACTTCTGTCCATACCACAACAAAGGAATTACAGTAGAATCCTTCTTATGGGTCCCCTGTTGCCCCCATTCTGAAGCAGTGTCTCAGTTTATCTTTGATACTAGAAAGAAACTGGCTGGGAGAAATTTAAAGACGCATACAAAGCACAGCAAAGCAAGGCGTGGCTTTCATTTTTGCAGTGGCTTCACCCAACCCCTTATTATTTTTTTCTAAACCATTTCTTAATAGCCATTTATCAAATGGATTCCAGATTGGAGTTCAAACATGGAATAAAAATGGAATAAAGAACAAACTGATTAATATAATCTGTGCAATAAATGTAACATACAGAATATGTTAACACCAAACTGGCATCCGGTTTGATCTAGTAGTTAAGGCACCAGGCTAGGTACCAGAAGAACGTGAATTCTAGTCCTGCCTTAGGTGGATGACTTTGGGCCCATCTCACAGAGTTGTTGTTATGGGGAAAATTAAAGGAGAATGAGTATTAGATATGTTTGTCATCTTGAGTTATCTATAAGAAATGATAAAGGCAGGATAAAAAAATCAAAAAATGTTCTGAATATCTGTTTTGCTTTCTAAAAACAACCGCATAGCAAGAAGGGGGGGGGCTATATAAAGGTGATAAACATAAATGAATGAATGAATAGATGATAGATAGATAGATAGATAGATAGATAGATAGATAGATAGATAGATAGATAGATAGACAGACAGACAGACAAATAACATGGCCTTTGTGCAGCTGTGTCCTATTCCAGTTGTGGCCTTGCACTGCTAACTCAAACTCTATAGTACCAATGTGCTTTACATAAATTTATGGTTCACATGAGGCTGTGCTGAAAGACCATTTGGAAATTCCATTCGATGCAAAATGTAGCAGCCTGAAGGTTGACTGCTACTTGGCCACAAGGGATTGTGACACCCCTGCTTCTGCTGTGGGCCTTTATTGGCTGCCAACACTTTACAAGTGTCATTCAAAATACTGGCTTTGACTTATATAAAGCCCTATATGGCTTGGTATTGAGGTAATCCACTGACATCTGTGACACCTAGAACTGACCTATCCTACTATGGATATGTTATTCTTAATTGTACCGTAATTAATTATTGGGAGTTGTCCACTTCCATGAAGTAAGGAACTGAGGCTAGAAGCCAGTATTTTGACATAATAGCCCCTGCACTAAGAAGCAGGTGAGACTTACCCCAATATTGATGGCCTTCTAGAAGCTGGCTATGCTGAAGTTCTTGTGGAGGGCTTTTAAGTCAAAGTTTTGATGCTCTTGGTTGATTAAAAAGTATGTTTGAGTTGTTTTCATTTGCCTCCACAACAACAACCCTGTGGGAAAGTGATTGACCCAATGGAAGTGAGCTTCCTTGTTTGAGGATTGAATAGAACCTGGATCCTCCAGGTCCTAATCGTACACCTTAACCCCTATAACACAATGGCTCTCTATCCATCAGTAACCATCATCCTATCTTATTCATACCCTGCCTTCACTTCATTTCTCTCAATGTCTTCATTTATGGCTTGTTGTTTTGAATCAGCTTAATTTCTTCCACCGTATCCTCAGGATCCACACCTTCTGCAGCAGCAACACAAATAAACAATAAGAACATTTTTAGTATGTAGTTTTTGTAACTGATATAATAACATATTTATATAACATTGGGTCCATATTCTTAAAACTAATTTGTATTTATAATCTGAACATAGGTATTTTGTTTGCTTGGAAGACATTATGGGCCTTAATTTCACTACCCTGGGTTAAATCTTAGGCTATTCTAATTCTTACCTGTAACAATTTTTTTAAAAAAACAGGAATCTATTTTGATAGTGAAAAAGCAGTTTTAGCCTTATATTGTATTCCAGGGATTCCTGACTGTATAGATATTTGTCTGAGATAAGAGATTCCAATTAGAATTTCCTGCAGCAAATCTCCAAAACCCTCTCATCATCACCATAATCTAAAAACATACAGGTTTAGATATCTGAGATGGATACATTTGAGCACATCATTTTATTAACGATGGCCAGATGAAAAGGACAGGGCTTCCATAATGTTTAAGAACTGTTGAGGAGACTTTTAGCAGATAATTATTCTCATGTACCAGAGAAAGTAGCTATTCAAGTTGAAATTTCTTCCTGACTTGCATAACCATGGATGCCAGAGAGAACACTGTCCTTATTGTTTGCTCAGTCTATGTCTAAGAGGAACATTTACGAAAATGAAATTGCTAGCCTTGTATTGGACTGTTTGCTAAACAGATTCAGCTAAAGTCACTACTATGAAGTGGCTGCTGTAGTTCTGGGGCTGCAGGGAAACAGTTCTTGCCATTTAGAAAGGCCACCAATGGCTTATAAAAAAAATGGCTTTTTTTTCAACTTCTAAACATGTGTGCAGCAACAACTCTTCCTTGCTTTTTCTACTTTCTCTTTAGTGTTTGGAAAGAGAGCAATATAAAATAAGTAGCATTTTTTCCCCAAGTTTAGTAATAAAACAGCACAATTCCACCAATTTGTAAGGGAGAAAAGGAAGCATATTTTAAGCTGATGAAGACGAAGGGAAAAAACACAGAAGTCTGAGGATGACTTGCACACACACACACACACACACACACATGTACACCCACTAAATAAAACAAATTATAAACCAAGCAATCCCGAATGCAATTGTAGGGAGATGGCAGGGGTCTTTAGGAGCGCTGATGAGCTGCCGATAGTCAGCTGAAACAAATGGTCTGATAGCGTGATACCTCAGCTCCCAATAACACAGGGCAAATGGCCTTCCAGGAGGAGATATGGATTTTCCTTTGAGATATGGAAAGGGAAATAAATTAAATTATGTTGGAACATAGTTTATAAAAAGGGCCAGGGAGGGAAGAAGGAACGGGGGGGGGGAACACTGAGAGGTTAAAAAGAGAGGAGATGCGTGCCATGTGGGGGGCACATACATGTGGGGCTAGGGGGAAAGAAATAGAGCTAGCAAATCTGCTTTTGCGGGCATTTGCAATTTAATTGATATTTGGCGGCAGGAAGCCAATCAGTATAAGTAAATTGACGTTATAAGATAGAAATAATTGCTTAATGGGATACCTTCCCCCATGGCTGAGGCAGGCCAAATAAATGTAGCCAGGCTTCCAGAACCAGCATGATGGTCGTTACTGGTTACAGCTTGCTGCTGCCTTACAGGCAGGGTTCTACTCAGGCTGCAGTTTATTTTTATGGCATCTGTCTCCTCTCCCCGAGAGAAGGCAATGAGCGGTTTCACATTGATTGCCGCTTCAGCCAACGGCGGCCAAGAGAGAGGGCCATAATTAATGACTTTATTTGCTGGAGCACTGCTGAGAACAATTGAGTTTGTTATGGTAACAACTGATGCCAGCTTTCCTAGAGGCTCAAGGGAGGTGTTTTAGTGTGGAGTCCAGCCGCCAGGAACCGGGCAGTGTACCAGATGATCCACATGCAGCAGGAGTGTTTTGGCAGATGAAATGTCAATAAGCTTGACTGATTCTACCTTGAGCTGATGGAGCCAGGGGTAAAAGCGTGAAGGGCTAGGATGAACCATGGCCTTTTCACTTGCGGACTTCCAGGATGCATTATTATGATTCTTTCTTTTTTTTCTCTCTTTCCATTTTTTTTAAAAAAAAAACCTGGCTTCAGAGGCCAGTCATTCTGGGAAGAGCCAGTTACTCTTGTTACTCTACATATCACGGACAGAGCTACAGTTAAGCAGCTTGTAGAGCTGCATGACTTTGATGGAGCTCTCCAACACTAAACGGGCCCAGGAGACTGTTTGAAAAGTCTTATAACCTCCTATAAAGAAACACTCAGGCCCCAGTTCAGATGATGTGTGTTATTGCACCATTTGGGATAGTTTGTAGACACTAGGCTGTTCGTGCTGTGAATAGTTGACAAACTTGATCAATGTCCAACAAAATGAGTTTCCATGTGGAGAAAAGCAAAGTTTTACATTTAGGCAGGAAAAATCAAACGTACAAGTACAGACTGGGTGAGACCTGGCTGGAAAAAAAGTAACTATGAGAAGGACCTTGGAGTCCTAGTGGAAGATCACTTAACCATGAGCCAGCAGTATGCAGCCGCTGCCAAAAAAAGCTAATACAATGCTGGGTTGTATAAACAGAGGCATAGAATCAAGATCATGCAAAGTATTAGTACTGCTTTATAAAACCCTAGTAAGACCGCACCTGGAATGCTGCAGCCAATTTTGGACACCATATCACAGAAAAAAAAAATTGGAAAAAATTCAGAGAAGAGCAACTAAGATGATCCAAGGCCTGGAGACTAAAACATATGAAGAACAACTGCAGGACTTGGGTTTGGCTAGTCTAAAGAAAAGAAGAAATAGGAGTGACATGATAGCAGTATTCCAGTATTTGAGGGGCTGCCACAAAGAAGAGGGGGTCAAGTTATTCACCAAAGCACCAGAGGGCAGGACGAGAAACAATGGTTGGAAACTGATCAAAGACAGAAGTAACCTGGAATTATGGAGAAACTTCCTGACAGTGAGGACAATTAACCAGTGGAACAGCTTGCCTCCAGAAATTGTTGGCGTTCCTTCACTGGAGATTTTTAAGAAGAGACTAGACAGTCACTTGTCTGAGATGGTATAGGTCCTCTTGCTTGAGTGGGGGGGGGGCTGGACTAGAAGACCTCCAAGGTCCCTTCCAGCTCTATTCTATTCTAGTGTTGACCAGTACAGGTAGTCCTCAACTTATGACCACTTGTGAGCTCAAAATTTATGTTGCTAAGTGAGAAATTTGTTAAGTGAGTTTTACAACTTTTCTTGTCACATTTGTCCAGATCTTTCCAGAGACAGTGGTACAGTCTGTTCTAGCATGGCACTAGAATAAACGCTAACAACCCCTAAAGGAAACTAGGTCAAAGCATCCTGGTGCATTTTCCTTAATAAAATGCTGATTGTTTTGGGGAAGTGCTGTTCTGTTACAGGTAGTCCTCAACTTACAATCACAACTGAGCCCAAAAATTTATGTTGCTAACTGAGAGAGTTGTTAAGGGAATTTCCCCCTTTTTACAACCTTTCTTGCCAATAGTAGTTAAGTGAATTCAGTTCAATTCAATGGCTTCCCCATTGATTTTGCTTGTCAGAAGGTTGCAAAAGGTGATTGCATGACCCCAGGACACTGCAACTGTCATAAATATGAATTAATTTCCAACCATCCGAATGAAAATCATGTGACCAGGGGATGTTGCAATCATGTGACCATGTGAAAAATGGTGATAAGTCACTTCTTTCCGTGCTGTTGTAATGTAGAACGTAAGAACAGTAACTCTGTAGTTAGGGGAGCATTGCCTGTATTGAGAACGGGAGAGATGACATCAACATTTAATTTTTTAAATTTTCCTGGTTCCGTTCTGTTGAGCCACATAATTCTTGCTTGTGCAGGCAGTCAGAGTACCATCTCTGTAGAAAACCAACACCTGTTTGTATTTCTAGCTTAGTCTACTACTTTCATAACCCCAAACTGATTTCCTGTTCACACTCCCTAGGAAAACATTAAAAATGTTACTCTCTAGGCAGGAAGCTGAAGATCTTTAAGAGGAAAGTTCTTGTGTTTTCACCATGAAGCAGTTACCAGGATGGTCTGAGAAGAAGCATAACATGACATGACAACAAAATGCATAGTATATTTGGGGATTTCAGCTTCACATGACATGCAAATGCATGTAACCAAATCCAAACAAATCGCCCCTGTCTCCAAAAAGCTGCTTTTGGGGGGGGGGAAAGGGGGGGGAAAGGAAAGAAATTTCAAGCACAGAAGTGGAATAAGTGGTGAGGGCTTAATCCTTTATTCTTTTACTGCTTTCTTTTCCCAATTCCTACCTACCAGTTGTTTTTCTTCAAAAGAAATTCAAAGGTCTGTGGGCCTTTGGAATCTTTTGTTTGGAAAAGCAGCTTAAAGGCTGCTTAGAATGGAGAAGGAGCAAAATGCTTTTGTTCAGAATTGCCCTCCTAAAGTGGTTTTTTCCTAATCCTAAAGAAAGGGGAGAGGCTGTCATGGTTCAACTACTACATGCTTTTATATTTAAAAATGGTTTCCACATACCCTCCCCCCCCCTTGCATTCCCAGACAGCATGGCATAGGTCATGGTTGTTGGGAATTTTATCAGTTGCAATTCAACATATCTACAACATGCACGACTGGGGAAGGCTATACAGCTAGGCTTTCAGGAACAAGTAAGATCTGAAATCCAATGCCTTTTTGCATTTAAAATAATACTGTACATTACTGTAAAAATGCAACTTGTTGATTATGGCCGGTAGCTTACTGCAATTGCAGCAGGCAAAAGAAGACTTCAACTCTTTCCTCCTCTGCAGTTTTGATGATAATGCTTTTATTTGCACTTTAATGGCTGTGCTTAACTGCATTGTTTAGTAGGGTTGTGCAAACAGGATTACAAAATGCATTAGTGCAAATAGACCACTCCTTCTTGGACTGTTAAACTTTGGAAGTCTTGTACAATAGCTTCAAACTACCCTTAGTAATCTGCACGGGCATGCAAAAATAACACTTTTGTGGGACCTTTAGTATACCGGTAGTCCATGACTTACAACAGTTCATTTAGTGATGGTTTGAAGTTACAATGGCATCCAAAAAGTGACTTGGAACTGTTTTTCACACTTACGACTGTTGCAGCATTCTGACAGTCCTGTGAACAAAATTCAGATGCTTGGCAACTGACATATTTATGACGGTTGCAGTGTCCCGGGGTCCTGTGATCATCTTCTGCAAACTTCTGACAAGCAAAATCAATGGGGAAGCTAGATTCACTTAACAACCGGGTTATTAACTGAACAGCTGCAGTGATTCACTTAACAACGATGGCAAGAAAGGTTGTAAAATGGGCAAAATTCACTTAACAACTCTCTCAGTTAGCAACAGAAATTTTGGGCTCAGTTGTGATCGTAAATTGAGGACTACCTGTAACAGAACAGCATTTTCCCCAAACAATCAATATTTTATTAAGGAAAATGCACCGGATGCTTTGACCTGGCTCTCCTTTAGGGGTTGTTAACGTTTATTCTCGTGCCATGCTAGAACAGACTGTACAACTGTCTCTGGAAAGATCTGAACATGGGAACAGCCTAGAGTCCAGAAGACACAATACTGTGAGAACTTGGCGATGACTAGTTGTATAGGAGCAAAGTCAAGGGACTTTCATTTTAGCCACTGCTAATTTATTCAGTTGAAGATATTTTATTATGCATAAGCAAAAATCCAAGGAAACATTTCGAAACTATATTCAGTTCCTCAGAATGTGTGGCTGTGACTTTTCAGTATCTCTTCATGGTTGTTTGTATTGTGAAGAGAAATGCAGTTATTGTATGATAACTTTGCCATTTGTACTGACTTACAATTCCAGTAAACTGATGGACAGCCAGCTATTATTCATTATTTGGATGTACTTGGTTTGGTTTAGGCTTGGGGAAGATTATTCCCTCTCTGGCAAATACTGCTTCAGACTGAGTGATTAATATCTTATTCTGTTGGCTCTGTCATTTAGAACTTGAAAGACACAATTCAGGTTACTAGAGTATGAAGGATGATGAGCATAAATAAATAAATTTTTGTACATGGAACATTGAATAAAATATATCCATATTTCTCATCCTAACATTTGAACTAGGAGAAATGTTCAAATATTAAAGCTTTGTAATGAACACTTATATAATTGATCTTAATTTGACAGTACACACATTTTCTGGGGTTTACATTTATAGTTCTATCTATCTATTTCCTACCTTTGTTATTTTTTACAAATAACTGAAGGCGGTGAACATGTCCAATACACCTCCTATTGTCCCCACAACAACAACTTTATGAGGTGGATTGGGGGCTGAGAAAGAAGTCACCCAGCTGGTTTTCAGGGCTAAGGTGGACTTGAACTCACAGTCTCCAGGTTTCTAGCCTGGTGCCTTAACCTCTAGACCAAACTGGCTTTATATCTGTTAAATGTCAGTGCATAGAATAAAAAGAAATATAAGCAACACCTGAAAAGAAATCCAGTTTTCTCTCCAAAATTCATAAAATATTCTCTATGTATTTTAACACTAGAGCAAATTTCTAGTAATTTATTATGTGTTATGAATAGTAAGGGCAATTTACTATTCATTACTAATATAAATTAAGCAAATTACTTCAGCTGATTTCTTTATCTTTAGGTGGGTTAAGTCCCTCTAGAAATGGTGGAAATATTCTCATAATACTTGGTCCTACAAACCACTTGTCCTACACTATGGTACTTCCACAATATCTCATCTTCCAACCTTTTCCAAATAGTTGGGAACTCTTTGCAATTCTCTGGCATCACTGTTTGTGGGTTAGTGCTTGAATGAAACACCATGAGCCAATTAGTATATAACTCACCCACAGGAACGTGTCATCTTAGCTTCTTACCTCTCCAGTTATCTCCATTGACTGAATAAGAATAATGTACAACATAAAATATTCTTCAATCCAGTTTTTTTGTGCACATATATTTGTATACATCTGTTGGTAGTTTGTCAAAAACGGTAAGATTTTATTATGAAGAGAAATGAGAGGGAGGTAGATTTGAATGATGAAAAACAAAAGCAATTCTGTTTGCTTGATCCCTGTGTCACCAGGTCATTCTTATATGAAAAAAAGTCTCTGTGAGGTAACATAATGGTACGTCAGCAATTTAGTATGTGAATACTTACACCAATAGTTTTGTCCATCATTGCATATTGCTATGGGGGCCATATCAATTCCATGAGGAATTGAGAAGATAAAATTTTAAGGCCTCCACACTGAGCCTCTCTGGGCTGGAGAATAAAGCCTAATTGCAGCTGTGATATAATGACTGATTTGAATTATTAGGAACTGAAAGTCACGGTGAAGCTGAATTCCTGGACTGCCAGCAAGAGCTTCCAGGAAACTACACTTTAAGTTGAAACAAATGCAAATTAGAGCAAACTGTAATTGACTCAGTTGTCCTAAAGTCAGCACTGTTAATAGAATTCATCTAGAGCTGATCCTGACATGGTTCAAATTATCTGTTTGAATGTATCATAGCATCAAATTAAAGATTATTTAGAAAAGCACTATGTAAATTTTTTATTTTGGTTTTTAAAAAAATCATATCTCATACTAAAAAAATAATTAAAAAATTACATTTCAAAATAAAGGATTGAATATTATATATCTGAACGGTCATTTTCAACAGGGATGGCAAGCTTAATCTATTTAACTGCGAGGTAATCGTACTGATTAAATGACCTCAGCAAATAGACTGGGAATTAAAAACATGTGTGAAGTTACAGAAATTATTTTGGTATGTTACTATAACAATAAATAAAAAAGGAAATATGCAATAAACTTACCTTTTTAATAATAGTTTGTAGTGTACATAACAATTACTCCATAATCCATGAATATATACTGTATGTTAAGTCATGGGCTCTTGGAAGCAGGAATGATGACACGAGGCTGAGTACAGAATAACCAGCCACAATATATAGTCTAGTCCAGGGGTCAGGAACCTGAAACAGTGAAAGAGCCACTCGGAACCGGTTCCCTCACAAAAGGAAAAACTGGGAGCCGCAAAAAATGTGTGCGCATGCGCATACATGCGCACATGTGCAGAACAGGGTTTGACTGAAGAGTGGAGCCAAGGTGAGATATGCACCTACCCTGCATATTTGAATTGATTGGTTGAACTTTTTTAGTCCCACTTTTTTTTTTTGGACTGCACATGGCAGAGGACTGGGAGCCGCAGGAAACGGCTGAAAGAGCTGCATGCGGCTCCGGAGCCGCGGGTTGCAGACCTGTGGTCTAGTCCCTAGGGGGCAGCCAATAGGTTTGAACCCACTCTTGCTGCCTGGGGCTAACCAATTGCAGGACCGGAGACGGATTGTCTGGGTTGCTGGAGAACCGTTAACTGCTCCAGCAACGCACGTGATGTAACACCACAAGCCCAATACATAACAATATATTTTGCAGATTTTTGAAATTAAAATTTCAAAATCTGTTGGGATTTATACCATCATGAGATACAGAAAAAAAGATATCTATATACATATACATAAATACATACACATACACTTGTATGCTTTTAGTAATGAACAGAGATCTGAGTTGTATTGGTGTCACTAGAATAATTACATCATACTTCCTTTACTGTGTTCAGCTTTTCTGTGAATATATAACAGACCTGATGTAAAATACATTTATAAAAACTTAAATCTTATCAAATGTAAAAAGAAAGCACATACAGTACCTTAGTATACAAATGATTAAAACTTAAATGCCAATTTATAATTATTTTCCTGATAGCTTTAGTGAATGGAATGTTATGGAGCATTAAAGCAAAAAGCAGAATTTATGGACTAAGAAAGATAATATGTCATTGCGACTGCATATCACCAGCATGCATGGGATGAAATCCTCAGAGTCTTATAAACTTAGACATGAGACAATAGACTGGTTGTGATTCTGATCTCTGTGTATTTGAGACTAGCAATGGTCCAAGCATATCTAACAGGTCAAGCTTTGAAATGAAGAAGCAATAAGCCAGTGAAATGGTACCATCACCGAAACATGATTGATCAATTGAATTCTATCAGAGACAGTGGACAGTGAGATTAACTCAGGCCTGATAGGTTCAATGAGTTAAAGCATGATGTTCATTTCAGCTTCATTTCACCAGTCTTTGCTTGTGAAATTGGTCAATCAATAGAGGTTGAAGATCATATATATATATATTGGTGACCATCTTATAGAGAGTATTATCTAGTGTTGTCAGCTCCGGACTCTGCCTGTCTTCAGTGTGTAATGGAGACAGAGCTGAGACTCTATCAGTGCCATCAAAATGGTCTGGTATCTTCTCCAAATGAAAAGTATTTTTGGATCTCTGATGATTTATCTTTTCTTTTTTTCCTCCGTTGCCCTCCCCACCCCCTCGTCTCCTATTGCCTTTGATCTGCAGTGAAATCTCATGCCCTCTTGGAGAAATATAGTGATATTTCTTGAAAATATTTGTGGGGTGATGAACTGCAAAACATAAAGGTTTCCCCCTCTCTCATATATATATATATATATATATATATATATATATATATATATATATATATATATATATATATATATATATATATATATATATATATATATATACACACACACAGAATGATAGAAGAAGAAAAAAACTATAGCAGTTTCTGCATCCTGGTAATATTGTACTTGCACGCATAGTTCAATATTTTAAAATGTATAATTTAATGCTTTCCTAACTAGCTTGCCTTAATAAGATGGAAAAATTTTGCTAAGTCAGTAAATCAGACACAGTAACAAATGCAGACAATATGAGTTGGAAGCATGAAAAATTGCATTTTTTATGAATTGAGGCCATTTAGATAGCATTCTGTTCTATTGGTTCTTAATTTCTAACTACATACTGAATTTTACTACAAGTGCTTTATATTGCATATAAAATACTTATACAGGTTTTTTTATTCTAACAATTTGCATTTGTTCATATTACATAATAATAATTTGGAAATAGGTGGTACTTATAAGGGTTTTTTGATTTCTTATAATTGGTTTTCTTTTCACAGGATCACTTATAGAATGCTTATTCTATCATACTTAAAATGTTCATTGAGAGCCAACAAATTTGAGTAGCTATGGAACTTCTATTTTGATAGGGGATAAGGCAAATTGAGAGTTCTTAGTGCCAGTCCATAGTGCTTGGCCCCATTGACCTCCCATGCATTGATTCAAACTTGGCACAATCTTTACATGCATAGAAGTCACTGGTGAATAGGACAGCTCTCCTGAATCCAATGTTCTGGGGACCTGGACACAATATCTAATTAATTTGTGGAGGTTTTGGAGGTAGATCCATGGGGCTGCCCTGATTCTTTTAGGACATTTGAGAGACTCCTTTTCCAGGTTTCTAGATCTCTACCCTGTAGATAAAGATTTAGGCTACAAAATGAGAAAATGGTTCTAGTCTCTCAAAGTTGGAGCACGAGTTCAGCCAAAAATAAAACTCAATCATAGTCTGTTCACATATTGTGTTAAAACCAGTTGGTGAGTTCATTTGTCACAGCGTGTTATAGATATTGGGTATATCCTTAAGGACTAGGTTTATACCAATACATAGCTGCATACTAGTTTAGCTATTATATCAGTTGCATATGCTCTCTATGAAAATGACTGTGTTAGAATTAGTCCATTTGGGTTGATTGAATCATTCTTTCTACAGTGAATTCTCTACCAGACAACAAGCCTTTCTAATCCAATTTCAGTGAATTAAACCTTAATTTGGGCTGACTTCACCATTAGTGGGGTCTATTCAGGTATTAAAATGCTATGGGCATGGATATGTTTACATATTTGGAAGTCTAGAACTCCCATAGAAACAACATCCAATCACTTGTAACCGATATGGCTAATAGTTATGCACAGAAAGAACATTGCTAATCTTTCAAACTAATGAATAATTAGGTGCTTTATTGTATCCGCTTAGATTCTACTGGATCTGTACCTGAAAAAGAAACCAAAAAATAAGCCATCCTCAAACATCAAAAATAAAATAAATGGCTAGATTTCACTTTTTTAAATGTTCTACAAATATGGCTTTCATAGAGACTATGCCACTGGCTGTTAAAAACACCCAGTTATGATACTGCATATTCATAATCTATGCTTATCTCTCTGCATTACTTGGACTGCATCTGAAAGGATCTAACTCCACTTTTAAAGATAATACTAGCAATGTAAATCCAAAGGTATAATTTTTCCGTGGCTTGAAAGGACTAAATGAGAAATTCCCTTATCACTTCCTGGAGCATACTCATATAATTTAAACCATTAAAGGTTTTTCAATTATTGCAGATGGTCTGTATACTAAAAAATGTTTGATGGTAATGATAATCATCTCTTATTTCTGGAAACATTAAAATCAATTGCCATGGAAATTCAAAATTTGACAAATTCAGTGTTTGTTTGTTATAAACAAAATCAGTTCTGAGGGAACTGATTCAGATTATTATTGTTGCAAATGCAACAATCACTATCATATCCAGGTGAAGATTACATGCATGAAAGTTTGAAGGAAATATTTTCTTTAAAGAACCTGAAGGCAAAACAAGAAACAATGGGTGGAAACTAATCAAAGAGAAAACCAGCCTAGAAATAAGGAGAAATTTCCTGACTTTTGGAACAATTAATCAGTGGAACAGCTTGCCTCCAGAAGTTGCGGGTGCTCCATCACTGAAGGTTTTTAAGAAGAGATTGGTCAACCATTTGTCTGAAATGGCATAGGGTGTCCTGCTTGGACTAGAAGACATCCAAGGTCCCTGTTATTCTGTTAATAAAGTTTTTTTGCAAAAATTCCAAGCTGCTGAGTGGAAAAGTTGCAGACTTCAACTCAATGACCAGATGACAGTTTTTTGATGCAAGGAGATTGATTAAAGCAGATTAACCCTAAGATGACTGGAGGGTGCACATATTCCCTGCCCCTAATTAACATATAATAGGTATTAAAGTTATTGGGAAGTAATTTTATCATTTTATTGTTTTTACTCCATCAAAAGTAATGTTGTTGTTGTTAGTTGCGAAGTCGTGTCTGACCCATCGCAACCCCATGGACAAAGTTCCTTCAGGCCTTCCTGTCCTCTACCATCTTCTGGAGTCCATTTAGGCTCATGCCTACTGCTTCAGTGACTCCATCCAGCCACCTCATTCTCTGTCGTCCCCTTCTTCTCTTGCCCTCAACCTTTCCCAGCATTAGGCTCTTCTACCGTGAGTCCTTCCTTCTCATAAGGTGGCCAAAGTATTTGAGTTTCAACTTCAGGATCTGGCCTTCTAAAGAGCAGTCAGGGTTGATCTCCTTTAGGACTGATCGGTTTGATCAAAAGTAATACCTTTATATTATGTATGCAGTGCTTTTTTTCTAAAAGAAAAAGGTGCCGGAACTCACACATGTCATACAACCCGCCTTGCCTAGCCTACAAGGTTCCATCCAAAAAAGGTGCCGGAACTCTGTTCTGGGCGTTCTATGACAAAAAAGCCCTGTATGTATGATAGGGAATGTTAACTGCAGACATTTTTATTTTTAATTTAAAAAGATGATCTCTTAAAACTATTTTCATAAGGAATAGCATTAAGAAAGTACTTGCTTTTAGAAAAAGTAAGATAACAAAAATGTGCATGTAGAAAAAAAAAAGAAGATGCCCAACAGCTTGGTGCGATTTATGTACAGATTATTTTATTTTATTTATCAAATTTATATAGTAACTCTTCTCACATAAGGTGACTCTGGGTTATACGCAAAGCAAAATATCTCTGTTTTTTTTCTGGAGTAGATAAACTATTTAAAGATACATAATGCAACTAAGAGGGACGTGGTGGCTCTGTGGGTTAGGACACTGAGCCTGTCGATCAGAAGGTCGGCAGTTTGGCGGGTCGAATCCCGAGTGCCATGTAACAGAGTGAGCACCTGTTACTTGTCCCAGCTTCTGCCAACCTAGCAGTTCGAAAGCACGTAAAAATGCAAGTAGAAAAATAGGGACCACTACAGTGGGAAGGTAACAGTGTTCCGTGCGCCTTTGGCGTCTAGTCATGCTGGCCACATGACCACGGAGACGTCCTCGGACAAGCGCTGGCTCTTCGGCTTTGAAACGGAGATGAGCACCGGCCCCTAGAGTCGGAAACGACTAGCATGCATGTGCAGGGGAACCTTTACCTTTACCTTTAATGCAACTAGACAAAATAATACTGTATAAATAACAATGAATAACTAACAGTTACTTAGAAACTTAAAACCAGCCACAGAGTATCCCGCAGATGGATCATGATTGTGCCAATGATGTATGCGATTTAGTTTTATATATAAATCCTTCCAATAGGACTTCTGGTTTTGTGTCATGATGAGATGGGACGCAGGAAGACAGAGCTCTGCCTTCTGCACCCGATTTCGCCTTGTTAGGGGCCCTGAAAAGGGTCTAAAGTCACCCTGAAGAGGTGATGAAGAAGGAGGGGTGCCTTGTTGATCATGGATAGGTGGTGGTCTCTCTGTTCAATCCAAAGAAATCCCTATAAACTGGCAGGGGACACACCTCTGCCATTAGCTGCAGACAACTGAAGAACAAAAGCCTTAATTAGCACATCGTAAACAGCATGTTTTGACTGGGTGAGAATATTTATCCTTTACTATTTTACAACTGAATTTCCTGGGAAAGGCTCCCAAGAAGGTTAAAACAGAAGCGGTGTTTTAAAATTTTTATGGGGGACAGAAATATACAGTACTGTAGTGAAAGTAATACAAAGCTACAGTTTTGATAAATCTGAGAACTGAGATAATTGTTAAGTTTTTCTCTTTGGAAAACAAAATTATTGTGGTGAAATTTAAGAAATGTAAAAAACCAACCCTTTGTTTTAAGATGGAAAATGGACTTTGAATGACATCTAGTGGTGGATTTGAGTACAGCACTATAATTAGCTCCTTGGCTGCTTGGTGATTTTCAGCTTAAGGGAGAACAGCTGGCAATAAAGGAAAATATTTTGGCATATTTATCATCCTGACCTTCATGGACTATAAATACCTACTGAGCTTGGACTTTTAATCTCAAGAGCCAGTGGGAGAAAAAGAAAAAAAAATGACTTTTGAGTATGTCTAGCTGCAGGGAAGTTGAATATTTTGAACACTGGGAACATTGTGGATTACAACCTTGCCTAACTGATAATTTTTAGGATACTTCAGACAAAGGATTACTATAAAATATTGCTATTAGGACTGGATTATAAAGGCTATATGTAAAGACCAGAAAACTATTACAAATATTGACTTATGAATTGATATGATTGTTATTTCTACAATATTAGTAAAATATGATGAAGATGTCTATAGCTAATTTTATATACATCAATAGTACTAAGAATTGTAATTGTTTAATGAGGGAAAAAGGGAAAAAATATGGGGAAGAAAGGACGATCAAGGAAAAAATACTGGATTGTGCAGTACTGAATAGATTTATATTGAAGAACTTAATGTTAAATATGTGAACCCAGACAACATGCTGTTTACTGAGTTCTAAAGATTGTAATTTTAAAAAATTAATAAAACCTATAAAAAAATCCTTCCAATAATTGCCTCTCTACACATTGGCTAATCAAACTATTTTTCATTTGAAACACACATATACAAGAGTTTTCATTACAGACTGGTTACTGTTTTTCCTGGCTTGACCCTCATGGTAATCCAAGATGGAACTGGTTCTTTCATCATTTGTGAAGATACTTTTCATTATACAAGAATTGTTGTTCATAGAAATGTCATCTCTGCTGTACTCTGGAAGTGATCTTCCTTTATTGTAAGCCAGAGAAACCTGGCTAGACAATGCACTCCAAAATCACCCAGGGCCACAATAAAACATTACTATATACAATAAAAATTAAACCATAATTATGTACTTTTCAGAATCTTACTTTCCATGATGGCAGCCTCTTCCTTGAGGTGTTGTAGTCAGTCAGAAGTTATTTGGAAGCTCTTGGGCAGGACAACATGCCATTTGCCCTCATTTGGGGTCTTTGCCGTTTCACAACTTGGAGTGACAAATAGCCTTTTTTCCAGTTCTGATGTAGTGATATGTGGGGATGACCTTGGGAGACAGGAGGAAGATCTGCAGCTTAGGCAATGGTCTGATAAAAGGCAACTTAGTCCACAGGTGGTGGAAAAGTTCCAGAACGTACCCTCTCTAGTTTCCCAGAGATTAAGAAGAGAGAAGAGAAATACTTTCCGTCTTTGCAAGATTCTGTTAATGCAAGTTTACAAGTAGGATTAGTTAATGTGGGTGTGCTTCTTGTATGGTCTTCTTTGCAAGACTGACACCTGGAATTTGATTCCTTTGACACTTTACTGATGTCCCTGTTGGTTTTCAGGAGTTGACCCAAGAAAGTTGAGATTCTGCAACATGTAGTTCAGCTTTTCGTGCAAATTCATCCATATTTGAGCAAGTTGAATGAGCCAGACCCATAGATTGTCTAGGCACAGCATGAAGGAAATCTGTTTTGTTAATGCAGTTTTAAGATTTCATGTGGACCAAGCACAGTGACATGCACTGATTCAACCCCAGCTACTAATGCTTTCTCCGTCAGGTCTTTCTCTTAGGAGTTATGGGCCAAGGAAAGTGAGGTGCATGAATAAATGAACAATTATGTACAATGTGCTGTGAGGTGTATTGTCCTTTTTAAAGTGTCCTTTCCCCCTTCTCCCCCAAAAGCTCAACTATGTACAGTAGCTCAAGGAAACACTAAAGTTTGGAACTAGTCAGTTATTTGTTTCCAAATGTTGCACCAAATCAGGTCAGGGCTTCGTTGTTGCTCATGGTTATTTTTTATAACTTTGCCCATGTCTTTAGGACATCCAGTGGGACAATGGGTCAGTTATTGTTTGACTGATCTTTAGAGCACACATGTTCTTTAATGTTGTTATGATTTTTGCAGATTGCTGCAATGCACAGAGAATATCAGTACTGGACTATTCCCCTCCTCCTCGTCCTCCTCCATTTGAAAAAAAAATCAAACTAATTTACAGTTTACAAGTCTATATCTAAACAACTTTGTCAGACTAATTTGCCTTAGTAGTAGAACTGAATTTTTTTTGTTCAGGTACCATTCTGGACCTGGCATTTTTCCCCCAACATGAGTTTAAAGTTTATAAAGACATTTGATTGTAGTGCATATTAATAATACCATTTTCTGTAAATTGTAAACAACTAGTAGGCATGCCCCAAGAAAATAATGGGAAATGTTTGATTTCTGTAAAGCTGAAACTGAATTTTTCTTTCCATTCATCAGAATTATGTAAATGCATAACTTTAAAATCCAATTGCAAAATATTATTGATTTAACCTAAAAATCTAATACAAACATTTACATGCTCTGCTGAAAGAGATACTTGATCTTTTCTAGCATGCGGTGCCTTCCAGATTTTTAATTTTTTAAGCTATGCTTGACTGAGCCCAGTACTTGTTCTGTGAGGCATTACATAATTTGGAAAAGTTATCAACTGTAATCATGAAATACATATACACATACATATATACATGTATATATACATGTATATATACATATACATACACAAATATACATGTATGTATATATATGTATATGTATATACTGTACATTCACATAGATACACAATTTCTATGTTTAGACTTGTTTTATTCCAATTGCAAGACAGATTGTAGTTTGGACTTAAAAATATTAATGATAGCTAAATGCTTTTCACTATTATATGAAAATGTATTGAATGTAGTTGGAAACTTACCAATTACTTTACAAAGTCCATATACAAATATACTGTATATGTTCCATATTTGAACTATGGTGCTGGAGAAGACTCCTGCGAGTCCCTTGGACTGCAAGGCGATCAAACCGGTCAGTCCTAGAGGAGATCAATCCTGACTGCTCTTTAGAAGGCCAGATCCTGAAGCTAAAACTCAAATACTTTGGCCACCTAATGAGAAGGAAGGACTCACTGGAGAAGAGCCTAATGCTGGGAAAGATTGAGGGCAAGAGAAGAAGGGGACGACAGAGAATGAGGTGGCTGGATGGAGTCACTGAAGCAGTAGGCGTGAGCTTAGATGGACTCCAGAAGATGGTAGAGGACAGGAAGGCCTGGAGGAACGTTGTCCATAGGGTCGCGATGGGTCAGACACGACTTCGCAACTAACAACAACAACAACAACAATGTTCCATATATTTGCTTCTGAATGAAGGCTGGACCCAAACAAGATTCTTTGTAGAGTAGATGACTTCTTCATAGTATTGCTGTTGTGAGTCACATTTTCCTCTCCCACAACTGCTACAGCAGAAATCCTTCTGTGTTGCCTTTTTGAAACTTTGGTCTAGCTTCTTAGAGTGGAATCTACCACAGCTTTCAATAGTTTCCAGCCATTTTGCTTTGCTTCCCTCTGGTTTCTTGATGCAGTGACTTCAGTTTCCTTTCCCCCTTTTTCTTCTCAACATTTTTTCTTACTTCCAAATGATTTTTTCCTTATGATCTGTCCTGCCAGTTACTCCTGTTCTCTCTCTGAGTTGGCCTTCAAACAGCGGTTGAACAACTTTTTTCCAGCACTTTAACTGGATCATATCCCAACCATTTTATTGGCCTATTAAGAACACACAATCTTAGCTTTCTGAAATATTTTTCCATTGGTGGAAAAGACAAGTGTTTTGAACTTCAGGATTTGCATACATAGAAACATAATGGCAGAAAAAAACCTGGTGGCCCTTAGAGTCCGCCCTTTGATTTTTTTATTTAAATTTTTTTTGTTGGATGATGGACATATGTTTATTCCAAACATGTTTAATCATCAATAATCATCAGAAATCATCAGTTACTACTGATTGAACCTCTACCTCTGCCGGAAGTTGGTTCTGAGCTTCCCCTAGTCTTTCTCTGAAGTAATAGTTTCTAACATTACTTTTCAACTTACCTCCTGTCACTCTGAGGTTATGCTGCCATATTCATGATTTTTTTTGCTTAATATTGAAAATACTGCCCCCTATAGCCTTATTCACACTCTTAATATATTTAAAAGTTTCAGTCATGCCCCCTATTAATAATAATAATAATAATAATAATAATAATAATAATAATAATAATAATAATAATAATAATAATAATAATAATATATAAAGTTGGAAGGGACCTTGGAGGTCATCTAGTCCAACCCCCTGCTCAGGCAGGAAACCCTATACCATTTCAGGCAAATGGCTGTCCAGTCTCTTCTTAAAAACCTCCAGTGTTGGAGCATTCACCACCTCTGGAGGCAGGTTGTTCCACCGGTTAATTGTTCTAACTGTCAGGAAGTTTCTCCTTAGTTCTAGGTTGCTTCTCTCCTTGACTAGTTTCCATCCGTTGCTTCTTGTCCTGCTTTCAGGTGCTTTGGAGAATAGCTTGGCTCCCTCTTCTTTGTGGTAGCCCCTGAGATATTGGAACACTGCTATCATGTCACCCCTCACCCTTCTCTTCATTAAACTACACATACCCAATTCCAGCAACCGTTGCCTATATGTTTTAGCCTCCAGCCCCCTAATCATCTTGGTTGCTCTTCTCTGTACCCTTTCTAGAGTCTCGACATCTTTTTTACATCGTGGTGACCAAAACTGGATGCAGTATTCCAGGTGTGGCCTTACCAAAGCATTGTAAAGTGGTATTAGTACTTCACTTGATCTTGATTCTATCTATCTATCTGTGTTTATTCCACCTTAGATTTAAGCAAATCTCGCTTGTCTCTCTTTTTAAAAGTCCACTCATTTTTTTCAGATCACTGGCCAGATACAATTTTTTGGAGCTATTCTATTTTCCTTCTATCATCCAGGCTGTACGTATTCAGTTTCTCCAATCTCTCCTGATATGCTTAGCCCCTCAGACCTTGCACCATTTTTCTTGATATGCTAACAATATACTATATACTGTATAAGAGTGAGTGGAAAACTCATCAGCATTGTTTATTTTCATCACTTAATAGACACTTCAACCAAACATTACTTTTTCATAGAAATTAGAAAATCCTTACTCTAATGCAAATACTTAAAAAGATGAGTTTGATGTGTTTATTCCACCTTAGATTTAAGCAAATCTCTCTTGTCTCTCTTTTTAAAAGTCCACTCATTTTTTTCAGATCACTGGCCAGATACAATTTTTTGGAGCTAAAGATATATACCAGTTTGCCGTCCACTCTTTAGAGATATTTTCTTAAACTGAAGCAGCAATTCTTCATTACTTTTGGAATGTAGATGGCTACATAGCAGAAAAGAAGTATTTGCCATTGCTTATTTTTATTACTGTCCCCGAGGAAATGGAAGTTACTGTTCAACAAGAGCTTTGTGTTGAATTTAAAGAGGCCTGTATTCTTTTATAAGACTACATATAAACAACTTGATATTTCAGTATAATTTACAAGAAGAGATATTTTGTGATTTTTTAATTGACTTTTAACTACCATTATGTTTAATTAAATATTTTCTGCATCAATTCCTCAGCAGCTGTATGATCTCTTGCACCATTTCTCCATAACTCTTCAGGGATCGGTCTTATGAATATAAACACATAAATATAAAACTTACAAACTCACACCGACAAAAACACAGACACGCATACATTCATAAAGGGATGTATGCTGTGGTAATCTTTATTTATATGATAATATGTTACTCTTTTAATTTCAAACGAAAAATATGCTTTAATTGCTGTAGTAATATTTATCTGTCTCTGCATTTTTTCCCCCTTTTGGAAAGGTATTCAGGAATCTCCTATACCCAATGGCCATTCACTTCCGGGTCGAGACTTCCTTCGGAAACAAATGCGGGGAGATCTTTTCACTCAGCAACAATTAGAAGTATTGGATCGAGTTTTTGAAAGACAGCATTATTCCGATATCTTTACGACTGCTGAGCCCATCAAACCAGAGCAGGTAATATTTAAAGCTTAGTTTTTGGCATCAATTATTTCATATTTGTCACTTACAATACGATCTCCAACATAGGTTTTCACTGAATACTTTTAATGCTTGGAGAACCATATTTGGAAACAAGTATTATCACTTTCAGTATTATCACGTTCAGGTTTTTTTTTTTTTACTATTCATGAATTAATGATTGATACTGGGAATCTGAAATTCATTCTTTCAACTGTACACATAGTGTTACTGTAGAAAAGCATATGCAGGAGGAGAGTGAGGATGCAAGAATTCCCATTAGTTCACGAAAAATTAAAGCACAAACAAAATGCATGGTAAAAATAAATTAAATTAGAGTAAAGGACTCCTACTGCAGAATATGAAGGGGGAGTATGTGAGTTGTTGTGGTTTTTGTTTTTTTTACAAAAAACCTCTATGCGATCCAATGTTGATTTGTGTTTCACATATGTATTAAATTTACCAGGACAACAATACCTTTAAGTCAGAGTGTTCAGCCCTGTTTGGGATAAGGGACCAGTTGGGATTTTGTTTGGTCCAGATTGCTGCATATTCTGAAATAAAATAGGAGAACAAAAACTAAATTTTTTTCAACTTAGATTGAAATAAATTAAGTAAAAATGACTTCTTTTTTTGTGTATTTCAATTTTTCTCCATCTGACATATTTAAAAATACAGCTTGGTGACCTTACCTAAGGACTGAGGGTTGGCACATCAACCCTTCATATATAGCACTGTTTTTCCTTGTTCTTGCACTGAACTTGAGACCATGATCCTAAATATAATTAAGCATCCTTTAATGTTCACTGGCATCTGTGACACAGATTTGTCTATATCTCTTCCTGTCAATCATTTGTTGTGCTGTTCCCATTCCACTGTCTTCTCCCCTTTTCATCCTAAATTATTAGATGAAAATTGTAGAATGAATGATAATATTAGAGGTTCTTGCAAACAGGGATTATCTTTTAAGGTAGCTTGCATATAGATATCTCTATTGTATGGAATTTCCAATATTTTCCTCCTGATCTTTGAATCAATTATCTGTTCGTTGTCATCCTTCAGCATACCTATTTGAGGCTAGAACCTCTTTCTGAGTTTGAAGATGTTCTGGAAGACTTTTCTTGTATTTCTGCATCTATTTCCATCCTCACTGACTTTACAGATGCTGCAATATTGCTTGTTCTCTCTTCTAACAACTCTCTGAAATTCTTTGTCTTAGCTTGCATAAGTAGCAGTAGTATTTATTTATTTATTCAATCAATGATCAGCAAATTTAAAAGAGCAGTAACAAAATGAAGCAAATTAATATGGAATACATATTAAAGACAAATCACATAGCGATATTACATTCACATCTCTATTACCATATTAATATATCAGCTAGTCAAGCAATGATAAATTTAAAAATGGAGAAAGTATAAAATAGAGTAAATATACTGTAGAAATATACTAATTAAAAATAACTATCTAAAAGTGATATTAGGCATAAAAGTGAGAACTTCTTAAACCAATTAACTCTTTAGCCATTTTTGTCTTATTTTCATTACGGCAACACAAAATTTGGCTACTGCCCAGGTAAATGTTGGATAAATGTTTCTATTTAGTTTTTATTGTTTTAAAATGTTTTTATTGTTTTTATTGTTATTTTTTTATTGAGATGGGCAGCTATAGAGAATGAATGAATGAATGAATGAATGAATGAATGAATGAATGAATGAATGAATGAATGAATAATAGTGGGTTGTAAATCCTGGAACAAATAATTCAGATAAAATATGTCTGAGCTGATATTATCAAAGAAATGGTAATAGAATCATTAAAGAAAGGATGCTAAAAGAGAAGCAAAATGAAATGTGAATGACAAAAATTAAAATAATGTTGGAGAAACAGTGGCAGATAACAGTACAATTATCTCACTTTGAGTTATCCAGTGGTGTATTGTTCTGTGGCAAGTGGTCCCATGTCAAGTCGGCTGGGGCAAGCTGGGCAGGGCGAACTGGGCAGGGCAAGCTGGGCAGGGCAGGCCAGCCATGATGAGTTGTTCTAGACTGATCCAGGTTGTTTTCATCTGTTTCTTGGTGTTTGGGAGGTTTTTTTATATTCATCCTTAACAACTGCTCTGATTTCATTTCACCATTTTTTAAAAAAATTCTGTATCAATGAATTTCCTGAGTTTAGGTCTTCAAAGCAATTCAAAATGTTCCCCTTGAAAATAGTGGTCATATGCTTAAGACCATATAATGAACACTGGAAGCTTTATTCTTCCACTATAGTCTGGCTTGGCGCTTGCACACGGGGAGTTTGTGTAGATTTCATAATTAGCTCCTGGCCACATTTTTGCAGTTATAACTGAGCTCTTCCATCTCCTTGTACCAATAATATAGTCAATTTATATTTGTTGAACTCTGTCTTGTGACATCCATGTAACATAGGTATCGTTTTGATTGTTTGAAGAATGTGTTAATAGTTAAACAGATCATTGGAATGGCAGAAAATAAGATAATTCTCCTACCTCATTTACGTTTTTTAAGCTATAGAATCCAGCTACATTTTCTTTTCTTTTTATTTCCAGTTTGGACATTTCAGTTACCATCACAAGCAGCACATCTTGATGCATTCTCTGTTGATTTCAGGTTGAACTTGATTATAACACCTGTCACCCTTTTTCTGCATCCATGGTTAAAGCATAAAGTTGAATAACTGTCACATTGAAAAATTATCTGATTAGTCTAATTGATTTTATTCAGTCATTGGTTACATTGCATCTAGGTATTCTTGGTTTTTTTATATCCTGGATAGCAAAGTGTCCAATTCCAGTGAACTTCCATTTACTGATGCCTTTTTTAGTCAATGTGTGTTCAATTCATTTCATCTTTCACACTATTGAGCTTCCTTATGATCATGCTTCGTATGTTCCATGTTCCCACTTAATTCTGTCTTTGCCACTGTGGACCTTCTTTTTCTGTATGGCATCATCAGCCATTAGACATCTTGAAGGCTCATAAACATCATTAGTATCCCAACAAATCCTCAGCCATCTCTTAGTAGTATGTTGAATGCCATTCAACTCTAGCTGCCCACCATCCATTACTACATCATCAATCCCTTTATATTCCAGCCATGTGGTTCTCTTGGTAAAACTGAAGAATGTTTACCACAACCTCTTCCCATACAGTATGAAATCATGCCTTTGCTGTTATCTCTAAAGTGGTTGTCCAACTTCAACTTCTTCCTATATCATTGGTGTCCAATATAAATGCCTGCTTTAGCTGGGCAGCTGGCTGACCTTCATGCTTTGGTTGACCTTCTGGGTGAATATACTTTTGGTATAAACTCCCATCATTCTTCACTCATCCATCCCAGGTACAACCCCCTCCATGATGAGACAGGATAGCAGGACTTGAAGCATTATTTATTCAATAACCATAAATAATGAGAAGTTTAGAACAGTCTTTTCAAAACCTAATTTGGGGACATGGCAGGCCATTATTTAAATGAGAATGCATAATAGATGGAACCAGCTATCTGTAAACTCTTCTTTTAAAGTTAGTTTTTGAGCCAACCTCATTCTCTGCCAGGGTCACTTTTTAGATTCTAGCAGCAGCATTATTTCTGCAAACACTCTCATGTGTGGCTACTTTTGTGTTGCTGCTTATAAGAACTTTTATGAAATTCTTTTTCATACCCATGATGACTGAAAATGGAACAAGATTCCCACACCGCTTAGTAATATGCCCAACAATTTTTCAAGTAAAAATCAAACTTTATAGTCTTTGTAGATTTTCTACTTTTGAATTATTATGATTGGTTATACGGTCAGCCTGATGTTTTGATTGGATTTGGTATTTTTTATCCACCTATCAATTCCTTCCCAAAGAATATTTAATATTTAATCCTGAGCTTCGGATGGCCCAAAACCTCCAATCCTTTCGCCGCGGCCTCAAAACACTCCTGTTCCACCAGGCTGACCTGGACTGACAGGCATTTTAATTAATTTATATTTAGAATTTTTAATTTATTTTTGAATTTTCTAATTTTAATTTATTGCACAGATGTTCTCAATTTTATTTTATCTTGATTTCTGTACTTATTATACGTTTTGTTGTTAGCCGCCCTGAGTCCTTCGGGAGATAGGGCGGGATATAAATCCCATCAATAAATAAATAAATAAATAAATAAATAAATAATAATAATATTATTAATATTAATAATATTAAAAGTATTGTCAGAAGATATATGCTATTACAAGTAAAGCTGCCTTTTGCAATTGATTGATGGTGATTTTGTCAATGTCAACCGTATTCAAATGGTGTTCCCAATTGTTTTGGGGCTGCAGCCAAGGCACATATTATATTTATATATTTATATATTTTTTATATTTATTAAATTTTTATACCGCCCTTCTCCCGAAGGACTCAGGGTGGTGTACAGGGCAATAAATATTAAAAAACAAAGTACAAAAGTTAAAAAACAATTAAATAATTTATGCCCGATCTATACAATAGTTAAAACCATATTAAAAACCCAACCCCAAACCCATCAGACCAGGCCGGATTGCTCAAATAAATAAGTTTTTAGATCCTGCTGGAAGGAGCGAAGGTCGGGGGCCATCCGGAGCTCAACCGGCAAGCGGTTCCACAGGTCTGGCGCGCCCACAGAGAATGCCCTCCCCCTGGGGGCCACCAGTCGACATTCTCTGATCGGAGGCACCCTGAGGAGGCCCTCTCTGTGGGAGCGCACTGGATGGAGGGAAGTTGATGCCGGCCGCAGGTGCTGCTGTAGGTAATCCGGACCCATGCCATGTAGGGCTTTGTAGGTCATTACCAGCACCTTGAATCTCACCCGGTGGGCAACCGGCAGCCAATGCAGCTTGCGGAGCAAAGGTGTAACATGGGAGTATCGGGAGACTCCCAACACAACTCGCGCGGCTGCATTCTGCACCAGTTGGAGCCTCCGAGTGGTCTTCAAGGGCAGCCCCATGTAGAGAGCATTACAGTAGTCCAAACGAGAGGTCACAAGCGCATGAGTGACTGTGCGCAAGGCATCCCGGTTCAGATAGGGCCGCAACTGGCGCACCAGGCGAACCTGGGCAAAGGCCCCCCCTAGTCATAGCTCCTATATGATCTTCTAAAGAGAGCTGTGAGTCTAGGAGGACCCCCAAGTTGTGTGCCCTATCTACGGGGGGCAATAGCTCACCCCCCATAGCAAGAGATGGAGTAATCTGAATTACTATTACTATTGGTACTATCTTTGTTTTCTTTTGCTGCAGTCATTCTAGTTTTATTTGCTGGTCTCTATGTTTTGTGATTTTTCTCTAATTCTTTCTCTTCCCTCTCTGCTGCTTCCAAGTGTGGCAATCTAGACTTTTTTGTCTTTCTTATCAACAATTGTTGGGATGTTGTATGGTAGATGCTTATCTGTTTAAATTCTAAGATCTCAGAGCACGTTAGGGTCTTTATTTACTATTGCTTCTGTCTGTTTTGTGGTCCCACCAGTTCTTGCTTGCAGGCAAAGCGGTTTCTTCAGCTTCTTTACAGGGGCAGCATATGTTGTCTGTTGCTGTTTTCTCAGTTCTGGCTTTATATGCATTTATTCTTAAGACTTGGTCTTGGGCAGCCAGAATTATCTCTTCTGTCTCTTTAGTCAACTTTCCTGCTGTTTACCATTGTTGGTATTTTTGTTATCTGCTTTGCCTGCTAATTTTTTTTAATGTACCGGCCATGTAATTCTTTGCCTTGCAATGCCTCTTTTTTCTTCTTCATCCCACCTTTATTATTTTTATAAAGAACTCAGGGAGTCAAACGTACTGATGCTCCTCCCTCCTCCTATTTTTCCCACAACAACAGCCCTATGAGGTGGGTTGGGCTGAGGGAGAATGAATGGCCCAAAGCCATTTAGCTTGTTTTCCTGGTTAGGCTAGATCTTGAACTCATAGTTTCCTGGAGTTTGTATGAACGATATATAAACACTCCTTTTGCTGTTGTTGTGTTTGTTGTTATGGTTGGTTGCACCACCATCCCGATGCTTAGATGGAATTGCCATTTTTATCCACCTATTGAATCCTTCCCAAGGTTCTGGGATAGACCCATGTTATTTTTTTTTGACGATATTAGAGGTATCATTGCAGGATGTAAGCCGTTCTAAGTAAAATTGCCTTTTGTAATTTACTGATTATTATTATTATGCCTGAGTGTTGGTGCCTGGCAACTGTCTGGAAAACTAGTTTTCTTGGCAAGTTGTTTTGTAAGTGATTTTGCCATTCCCTGCTTCCTAAGGCTGAGAGAGGGGGACTGGCCTGAGATCATTCAGCTGGCTTCATGCCCAACGCAGGACTAGAACTCATGAATTCCCAGTTTCTATCAAAGCTCTCATTTTGTATTTAAGAACCCCATCAGCCATTCAAGGAAATATTTTCATAGATTTTATTAAGTTTTACTCACAAACATTGCTTTTCCATGAAATGAGACTTCTTTAAATTTATACTAAGATTTGTACTAAGCACAGATATTATTCAAAATTATAGTATTCTGAAATTTAAAGGATCAAATGAATGCCCAGGAAAGGAATTGTTAACTGTAGTTTGTCTTACTTAAATACTTTCCTTTTCATAAATTTGAGATTCTTTTAAAATTTCACACACTTCTCCAAATCTAAATGGTTTGGTTTATATTTTGTCTATATTAATTAATGGACAGCTTCATAAAATATAGTTATGGGAATCATTTAAATTTTAATTACGGTTTTGATTGAAAAATGAAAAATTATTGTTTCCTTAATAAGTTCCATACTTTTCATAGAACTAAAGAAAATATTAAAATATTGTCACAAGGATATTAATCTAAAGACATCTTATTTTCAAATGTGTATGAAATTACAAGGTGTAAAATGTTTTTATATGCTGTTAAGTGGAATTTATTTTGCTATTGTTACTGACAAAATATGAACAAGATTCTAATAGCTGTTTTTACATTAAGATATGTTATTTTAATAGTATGTACTCAGGTTTATATTTTGGTTAATCTTCCAGTTTGTTATTGTATGTTATCATATAGGCAAATTTATGTAGGAATAAATTCAATTAGAATTAAATATATAAACAGCATACTTGAAGAAATATCAGAATATTTGCTACACATTCCCATTATGTAATTCAGAAATGGTGTTCATAAGAAAAAACAGGCTAGTAGTTCATGACAAAATTATATTACACAGATACAAGAGACACAGCAACATAATGGTTCCTCAGAAATTCTGTTGGGTTATTCCAGAGGCAGTTTTTTGTGCATCCCAGATTTGAAGAGGAAATTAAAGAAATGAGATTTCAGAAGTAGGAACCACAATTTTATCAAACTTGGCTGGATTTCATGATTTAACTTAATAGCAATAGATTATAAACATACACTCATACCCGATAAATATTCACATATTGACTGACTTTTTATTTACATGATAGTAGATTTTGTTCGCATTTTCTCTATTTTGTTTATATATTTTAGAATTATGTTAATGAAACTACCTGATGGTGTAAAACAAAAAATAAATAAACTACTTTTCCATTGCTCTGGATTGTAAAAATGCTTCAGGCCTTTTTGCCTAGGTAATGATTCCTGTCTATTTCCACCAAAATCATTTTCCTTACTGTCTGCAGATGCATCTAAGCATTAATCTGCAGTCTTTCTAATAATCCATGCCTTTTGATCTATAGTAAGGATGAGGGGAATTCTCTTTGGATTTAAGAACTTTGGGAAGTCAGCAAGGCTGCAAACTGCCATAAGGATCACTGCATAATGAAAGAGAGGACCATACTTTACATCATTTGGCTATTGTGAAATTAAGGTCAATGAAAACTCTTACATCCTGTTCAGGAGGATTTTGCTAACATTTTCTTTGCTTTGGAAGAAAAATACCCATTTCTATAAGAGGACAAATAACAGAAGAAGAAAAAAATACTGAAGACAACTTGGAACAGTCATCCTTCAAGGCAAAAATTATCATGAGTGCTTGATTGTTACATGTTGGAAATAGATACAGTATGTAATGATTCTCTTTTATAACATAAATTCCTGTACTTATTTTTGTGTAGTTCTTTGTCATGGTGCCATGGTGCTTCTGTTATAGAAAAGGAACAAGAGTTGTTTGAAGTCCTGAGGCAATGTATGTGTGAGAGCAAGAGAAAGATATATGTTAGCAATGTGTTTAGGTAGTTGTCTGTGCATTTTGAAGCAAAGTGCTTGTATCTGGAGCTTCCTTCCTTCCTTCCTTCCTTCCTTCCTTCCTTCCTTCCTTCCTTCCTTCCTTCCTTCCTTCCTTCCTTCCTTCCTTCCTTCCGTTCTTTGCAGGCAATAAGCGAGATGGAAGGTTGCAAACAGGAACATGCTTTATTGAGGCAAACAGGAACAGAACTGAAACAGAGGCTGCTGCGCAGCTACTTATATGGTTGGCCACTAGGTGGCAGCCAATAGGTTTAAAGCAGGGGTGTCAAACTCAATTTCATTGAGGGCCGCATCAGCATTGCGGTTGCCCTCAGGGGGCCGGGTGGGTATGGCCAGGGTGGGCGTGGCCTGCTGGGTGGGCGTGGCTAGAGTGTGTATGGTCTACTGGGTGGGCGTGGCCAGCTCTACATCGTTCGCATCAAGGGTGCCTATGGGGGCCTGGACAGGAGTGGGACAGATCTGAGGGTCTCTGGCAGAAGGAGGGTCTCTGGGCCAGGGCCAAGGCAGTGGGGGCCGTTCCCTCACTGTTTCCAGTATAGCTTCGCGGGCCGCATGAAACCACTTCGCGGGCCGGATCTGGCCCCCGGGCCTTGTGTTTGACATGTCTGATTTAAAGGAACCCATTCCCGCCCCAAATCAACCAATGATCTTCTTGGAGACAACAAGTCTGGCTTAGTGAGTGACCGTTACACAGACACACCATTGAACACCATTAAACAGCATTCAAACAGACATGTGAATCAGTTCAAGTAAAATCCCAATACATTACCCTCCCTCCCTCCCTCCCTTCCTTCCTTCCTTCCTTCCTTCCTTCCTTCCTTCCTTCCTTCCTTCCTTCCTTCCTTCCTTCCTTCTTCATTTCCTGTGTGAATATTGTGTGATGAATCTTCTTTATCTGTGATTGAGTGTTGCTCAGGGTGCCCTATTCAATGCAGCCATGAGCCACCCATGCCATCATCTTTTATTAGCTTGTTGATAGCTGGTTACTGATGTGGGGATCACCATGGACAGTAGAATTGGTAAATTCATACACTGCTGTACTGTTCATCCAGGCTCAGCAAGGGTTGATCATGCATACTTGGCTTTCCATTCCAATTTTTGCAATGTTATTGTTATTACTAGTGGAAGAAATATTTATAATACTTCAAGTTGCCATTTGAGCAAAGAGATAAAATTCTGTTATGAAGAGCTGAGTGGACCTGGAAAGGGCAACTCTTATACAGGTTTTCCATGTGAAGGCTACTTTTTACTATTTCTCGATGTCTTCTGAGGCATTCCATAGATGTGGATATCAGCTGTTAGAATGCACATAGTTCACAAATAAAGTAGCTGAATTAACATACACATTATACGTAATAAATATATCTGTCCATTATCTTTGGAATATCAAACATTCATAAGCTACTTACAGTATATTTCTGGGTGTTGATTTTTGGTTTTACTAGTTGACATTTTTGCTTTCAGAAAGGTAAGATGTTCCTGGGCCACAAAACTTTCTTGATTACTTTCCTCTGGAAAGAGACCACTAGAAGCATTCAGCATTTTATGCAAACTGGGCTTATTTACAAATAGACAGGTGAAGAATAAGCGGAATCACAATTTGTTTACTTTGATAACAACAACACATTCAGTACATCACACATAAGAGCTACATAGAGATGCATCTGTTCTGCAGAGTGTGCAGAGTTCAAAGGTCACACAATCCCCCCTGTTGTCACAAAATCCCCCCTCCCAATTTGCCTACATTGAAATTTAAACTCTGTTTTAAACTCGGTAGCTTCTATTGTATACAAAAATAAATTGAATAATTTTTAACCAGGAACCAGAGCACATAACTTCTTTTAGGTCATTCTGAAATTCTATCTTCAACTAGGGTTGAAGGAGGAGAGAGATAGCCCATTTGAATAGTTTTGAACTTCCCGCTTTATTACTTTCTGACCAATGCCACCATTGAGGCCTATTCAATGGGAAACAGGATTGGACCCAACAGGCAGTTCCCAGATACCCTTTGGCATTTCAGAGGATATTTTTGGAACAGAGGTCAAAAAGGAAAAAGTAAAGGTTTCCCCGGTCCAGTTGTCTGGGTATAGGGGGTGGTGCACATCTCTGTTTCCTAGCCAAGACAGCCAGCAATGTCCAAAGACATTTCCGTGGTCATGTGGCCAGGATGATTATCGCTGAGGCACACAGAACGCTGTTACTTTCCCACCAAAGTGGTACCTATTTATCTACTCGCATTTGCATGCTTTTGGACTGCTAGGTGGGCAGGAACTGGGGCAGCTAATGGGAGCTCACCCCATTTCATGATGCTCGGATTTTGAACTTGGGCCAGAAACTGACAAGCTCAGTGTCTTTAACCACTGAGCCGTTGATAAGTTAAAAGAAAAGTAACAAATAAAATACCCATAGTTGGAGGAATAAGAAAAATATGCATGATGGGGGTAAACCAGAACAGTTTGTTTTCAAGTTAAAAATGTCAAGAAGGAGGGTATATATTCATATTTGTAAATGATCAGGCTTGTTCTTCATTTACTATACATATGAACACTTGCTTTTATTTATTATATCTGGAAGGCACTGATTCCAGATAGATATTTATATTCTGTTGGATGTTAATAGATATCATGAAAACCAAAACAGTTAAAAGATGTTAACAAAACACATGAGTTCTGAATTTTGATATTGAAATTCTCATTCAGGAATTTTACATTAAAATCTAAATTTTGTGCATTCAGAATTAGAATGTTGACATGTAAAAGTTGAATCAGATTTAATAAACTATATATGTATTTAGGGTGATTCCCTATGTTATTTGCTTTTATTTGTGAGAACCTACAAATAACGTATGAGACCAAACCAGCAACATAGGGAAGGACAAATTACTATGCATTAGGACTTAGAAATTGATTGCCACCAGAAAAGTGGGCTTGTCCCTACTTGACAGAAGAACTGATTAAAGCATTTATTTTGGGAAACAGCTTTAAGCATCAGAGTGACTTATGCAAACAGCCCACTCTATGAAAATGGTAATGCAGATGGTAATCCCTTTTTCTTTCAGGTGATAGATCACTAGCAATTGGAAAAAAGGCAAATGTAACTCTAAAGGGATGCTTTTTAAAAAGGGGTTTTAGAACATTTTATTCATTATTACATTTGTATATCCTTCAAGGAAAAACAAATTTGGGTTTGCCTGGAATTATATTAGTGGGGCCTAGAGGGGAGGAGTTGGAAGGAGAAACAACATCTACATCCACAAAGAGAAAAGCTGAGAAGCAGGCAGTGGAGGAAAGCTTTTCATATTTACTCTCAGTAGACTATTAAACAGCACCAGCCTATTAATTTGGATTTTGAGTCTTCACTAAAGCCCATAAAAGTGCACAGTTGTTGAATGGAGTTCATTTTAATTTCCTTTCAATCACAGTAAATTATTCAGGTGATAAATCAGCTGGGGCAACCTCCTGGCTGTAATAGAAACCCTAATTCCTGGCTAATTATCCAGCCCATTGCTGCCAACAGATCAATACTTCTACAAAATGGAAAGGGCGAAGGCCCTGCAACGGGCAGAATGTCAGAAAGACAGCTGGGAACAGTGACATGTGTATGACCCCCCTCAGAGTTCAAAGGTCAGAGGGGGTTAAACTGTGTGCCATTGGTATCTTCCTTCTTCTGCATATGTGTTTTAAGGAATGAGGGAATCACCTTTTATTAATAATTTAATTTACAATGTATAATGTTTTCCTGAATTTCAGTATATAAAAAATTCTACAGGAGATGTAGATTTTTGTCATTTCCCTCACTCCCTCCCTCCCTTCCTTCCTCTAATTAATAATACAGTAATCTGGAAAACATGCCAATATATATAAGTGCTATTTCAGATAGCACTTACCCAGGATCTTCTGCAGTGGAATTTGGTTTGCTATGTTATTTCTGTCTGTCAATTTAGTATTGTACATTATATAGTCTGCAAAAATGCTTATAGAAAAATGTGATCATTCAGTAATAAACTTTGCAGAGCGTTTTTGTGATAAGACTTTTAATATTTTTGTCTGTGCTTCTGTCAGAAATAGTGTTCAAGGTGGATTACAATAAAATATAAAAATCAATGTTAAATCATTATAAATTCACATTAACAAAATCAATTAAAATAGCTGCTACAAAATTAAAAATTATTCTGGCAACAAGACAGTTTAAAAAGCAAACTCGTTAAATAAAATGCCTCTGGCAATTTGACAATGGAGATGGAACATTTTTGATCACCACTTAAAGCTGGATCCCTCTGCTCAGGGCTGAGTCACGATTATAACCAAACTGCAGATCTGAAGTCAAGTGACATAGAATTACATTCAATGTAGGTTGAATTTCTCCACTTTGACCTGCCTTTTAATTTATTGGGAGCACACTGCCTTTTTGGATTAAATATATATGTAATAGTCTTTATCTAATTTAGCAGAGGGCATGTTTAGGATGGGATTATGCTGCTTTGAAAAAATAGCTCTGCAGCTAAGGATGGTTCTTGTCTTCACATGCTCAGCTGGCATTTTGCATAATTATATTCTGTGTACCACCTGTGATCACTTTTAACCTGGTAAGACTGGCAACAGTTTCCCATGCTTGGTTACATCTAACTTAACTTTTACAATGGAATATTCCTCGATTGCAAGTGAGGGTTGGCCTGACGTTTCAGTAGATATAAACTGTGATGCTAGGCTATTGACTAGTGCATGATGCTGAGAACATATTATGCCAAGTTTGAAGTGGTTGTCTGCACTGGTTGCCAGTTGTTTTCTGGAAATGGTTTAAGGTGCTTATTTCAATTTTACAATCCTAAATAGCACAGAGCCTATTTGAAGAACCACTCACTTTCTGTCTGTGTCTATGTCTAATCCATCTCTTTTGTGTTTCCAAGGTCAATCAGGAATTATCCTCAGTCCCAATCTTCCTACTTAGAAAAGTCCTACTCAACCTTTTCAGTTTGCATGAATTTAACTAGGTTTTTAATTATTTCATGTGATATTAAACATAGATAAGTAGGTAGAAAGATGTTAGAAAGTTGAAAGATCAATAAAGTTTCTCAGCAAATGCCGGTACTGGTCTTATATCATATTAGCTAATGCCCAGCCTATGATCATCAAGCATCCTATTGATGACTCTTGTTGTTGTTAGTTGCGAAGTCATGTCCGACCCATCGCGACCCTATGGACAATGTTCCTCCAGGCCTTCCTGTCCTCTACCATCTTCTGGAGTCCATTTAAGCTCACACCTACTGCTTCAGTGACTCCATCCAGCCACCTCATTCTCTGTCGTCCCCTTCTTCTATTGCCCTCAATCTTTCCCAGCATTAGGCTCTTCTCCAGTGATTGATGACTCTACTAGAGATTTATCCACTTCATAAGCTCACTTCTTAGTTCTATCTCATGTAGTAGCAATCCTTTTCTTTGGGTTACAGGTTCTAATGTTTTGTCTCTCTGCTAGGTCCCCAGTTTCCGTATAGTATATTACTTGGCTTATTGACTTAAAGGAGAGTCACTTGCTCCAGTTACACTTTTAATATTTTCTAGTTTTTATTCAAATTTAGTGATCTGGAATGAGATAATCTTATTCTGGGACAAAATAGCCTACATCTACTGAAATTGGATCTCAGCACTTTCCATTTGCTCTTAACCCATTTCAATCTGTTGTTGTTTTTGTTGTTGTTACAGTATTGTTGCTGTTGTTATTGTTATTATTATTATATTACAAGTATTTGTTTTAAAACTTTGTCACTCTGTGATAGGTAATGCTGCAAATAGCATCAGCTTTATAGTGCCAATGAAGCAACATCAGTGATATATGTACATCTTTTTGTTGCTTATGGAAGTTAGTTCCAAAAGTCAAGTTGATAACCAAAATAAATATAATAGGCTTTATAAAAAGTGGTGTATTTTACCCAGTAATAGAATCCATGAGATGTTTTAAATAATTTTGCCACTTAAAGCTGTTTTTTCCAACTACCCCAAAGGTGCTTTTTAAAAGGCAACTGGACTGTCTTGATTTTTCTTTGAAAACATTTCACTTCTATGCAAGAAGCTTCTTTAGTTCAGCTAAACAACTCAAGAAGCTTCTTACATCAGAAGTGTAACATTAAAAAAAACACCCAAGAAAGTCCAAGTTGCCTTTTGAAAAGCACCTTAAGGATAACCATGACCCGAATGGTTGAGAATCCCCATAGACTAGGGGTTCCCAACTGGGGGGTGCTCGCAACCCCTGGAGGTGTGAGATGATATTCCAGGGGTGTGAAAACCTGGGCTTAGAAGTTTCAAAATTATAGTGTATGTGCATAATTCATTGCCATTATTTCGAACTTTTGTAAGGGATGCGAGAATATATCAGAAGCATTCTAGGGGTGCGGGGTATAGAAAAGATTGGGAACCACTGCCATAGACACTTTTTCCAGCTGATTTATTTCTTCCTCCAAGGTATTACAAAAGCATCATATATAGTATGCACTTTTTTAAAATATGAAAATCTGTTAGCATTAACTTGGATCTGGAATGTTTCCCATTACCAACAAGGAGGTTTTGTATGCCCACAGTATTTAGAAAAATGTAGGATGTGTTTTTCGAGGTATTGCACTATGTTGAGATATACCACTCTGAGTGGCAACAGCCACATTATATTTTGTGATATACAGTAGTACAATGGAGCATGACTGATGCAGCCTTGCATGTTGCAGTGGTGCTGAACAATTTGGAAATAGCAGAAACTAGAGGAACTATATATGCAGACATCAGGTTTTGCTTTGTGATCTGTTTTGTATATATACTAGAGTACTCCAGAAATTGCGGTTTGCAATCCTGAGACATAAGTATTCCAACCTATGACTACATAGCATGGCATGTATTCTGGTAGTACTTCTGACAGTGAAACATTGCTGAAGATAACATGTCATCTGCAGGGTAGTCTGATGTGCTGTGTCAAGTGAGTGAATATATTTTAATATTTCATTGGGCCCAGTTTTGTTCATTCCATTCTTTAGTCAGTTTTTCCCCACTGACTTTTCCAGCAAATACCTTAATCAGTACTACATCAGTAACTGAAAGTAATAAATATCCATGTCTTCTGATTCAGATATGAATGGGATATAACAGGTCATGTTTGCTTTCTCTTGAGTATTGCTGCAAATCTACTCTTCCATGCGCAGTCTGAAGTTCCGTGAACATGAGGAAACACACGTGACACAACTCTGTTGAGGCGGATATATTTTCTAACCTTTCTTCTCTTGAACTACTTTGGTGGCACTTTTCTTTTTTGATGAAAAGAAAGGAACCCGCCTGAACCTATGTTTATTTTCAGAGGATTGGTTCAGGTATGTTCCATTGTTAAGGCAAGGTCAACTTATAGAGGAGCAACCTTATAGGGGACTCTGATGCCCAGAGTCACCTTATAGGGGAGATGGATGGCATAAAAATAATAATAAATAAATAAGAAATGGCTCTGGAGCAGGCCTTCTCAGCTGTGCTCTCCTAGTCCTGAATGCCCTTCCTTGTAAAGAATTTTTGTTGCCTACTTTTTAAATCCTTAGTGTTTTTATTTCCATTTCTAATTTAATATGATAATACTCAGGGGCATCTGTGGGGGTCTGTGTCAAAATAGAGAAGAGGATTATCATGATATTGTGGTATTGACTACAATGCCTTGGCTGTTTTGACCCATGGGGTAGACACTACTGTTAATATTTATAAATTCAGTTATGCTTTAATGGGTCATAATTATTTTCATTTGATTGCATGGATGCAGATCTCACCTAAATGATTCTGGGCAAGACACAACAGTTAAAACAACAACCACATAAAACAAATTA
Source organism: Vipera ursinii (assembly GCF_947247035.1). Taxonomy (NCBI): domain Eukaryota; kingdom Metazoa; phylum Chordata; class Lepidosauria; order Squamata; family Viperidae; genus Vipera; species Vipera ursinii. Next base: position 197,390,099 of record NC_139513.1, read on the forward strand.
AAACAGATATAGAGATATATAAAATCTACCAATAAACATATTAAAATAAAAAATAATCATGATCAGAGGGAAAATCTATCATTGCATCATACTCAATACAGCCATTGTAAAAGCTCTCCATTGTAAAAGACCCCAAGCATGATGGCAAAGCTATGCCGTCAGGGCCTTCCAAAATGCCAGCAAGGTTGAACCCAACCTAAAGTTTTTGTTGCTTTATTTTTTTCTGTAATTTATATTATTATCTGTAGCTTTTATTTATACTGTATCCTGAGAATGACAGTGTGCTGCATGTATCTCCTAGTGATGTGATGTAAGCAATTCTTTATTTTGAAAAACTGAGAGAATTAATAAAGAGTAAAAGATGATATAGACCGTTGATTTTTGTTAGTGCCAATCTAGAGTAGATTTTTGGGGAAAAATGTGTTTTAAAGTCTTGAAGATAGATGAAAAGAAATAAAATATGAAAATAATAAACAAAAACAACAACAACAAGAAGAACAAAAAAACAAATACACTGAAAGGGCAGACTCAATGGACCACTTGGTCTTTTTCTGCTGCCAATTTTCTATGTTTCTAATATTGACAAGACAATAAAGGCTTTTTTTGCTTCCTGAGGCAAATTGGAAGCACAGTCACCATCACATGATTTTCACTTAGTGACAACTTCATTTGATGATTGAGTTCCTGGAACCATTTGTGGTCTCTAAATAAGGACTGCCTACTGTTTATGTGTTAATTTTTGAGCAAGCATATAATAAAGTAACCAGGTTTGAATTATGATTTTTTTTTTGTGGATATGAAGTTGAAGGTTGGTAGCTGAATGAAGTAAGAGTGATGCATCATGGAAGTAAAGAATGCATGAAAATAAATGGATGCTCATGAATGTTGCAACATTAAGCATGGGATAAGACAAGATTGGGTGATGACCCCTTGATTGTTAAGAATGTATAATGGATAAAATATAAATAATGGATGTAATAAAGTTAGTACATGCTATTCAATGATACAACGCTGAGATTGTCGATCAGAAGGTCGGCAGTTTGGCGGGTCGAATCCCGAGTGCCGCATAGCAGAGTGAGCGCCTGTTACTCGTCCCAGCTTCTGCCAACCTAGCAGTTCAAAAGCACGTAAAAATGCAAGTAGAAAAATAGGGACCGCTACGGTGGGAAGGTAACAGCGTTCCGTGCGCCTTTGGCGTCTAGTCATGCCGGCCACATGACCACGGAGACGTCCTTGGACAAGCGCTGGTTCTTCGGCTTTGAAACGGAGATGAGCACCGGCCCCTAGCACGCATGTGCGGGGGAACCTTTACCTTTACCTTAATGTCCTATTGTTGGCTGAAAACCTGACTGTGTGAATATTAAATAGGGTGCATCATGCAACAAGAAGTGTAGATCTGAAAATTAATGGCTCAAAGATCAAGTCTGACAAGGAAAGCAGAGCGAACAATTGAAAGTCATACATAAACAGCAAGGTAAAGCATGTAAATGATTTTTTGTACCTTGATGGAAGGTGTACTAAAGATGGAGAATTGAATGTTAAGAAGTGCAAATGCATGCGCTGTGGCAAAGAAGGGATGAATGTTTGTTTTAAAAAAAGGTAAAATGCTTTATTATATGGAAATGAGAATTGGGTATGTTTGGAGAAACATACTAGTGCAGTGGGAATGGGATATTTAAAAATGTGGGGCAATACAAGAAGAGGTATGTGTACTGAATGAATAAGGACTACATACACAAATGAGTGATCTGTAGGGAAAAAATAGGTTGAGTTGGTTTGGTCATACAATATAGAGAGAATGAATGAAGACTGCACTACAAAATAGTTACATAAGGGAAGAATGAATCAGTCAAGAGGAATGGGAAGACTGAAAGAAGTCCTGACTGAATAAATTTAATAAGAGCCTAGGAAAACAACAACTTAGCAAAATATAATATTTGAAGTAGTATATGGATATTGTACAAACAAGGTTGGTTTGCAAGGATAAAAAGTAGGATAGCTTACCAGGCCTGCAAAAATCTGGGTGGCCACAGGATGACAGCAAAGAGGAATAGAAAAGTCTAACTCTTTGCTGCCATCTAATGACTATCCAGATTTTTGCAACCTATATAACCTATATACAGAAGTATGGCAAATGATACTGCTATACATTAATCATAATTAGAGTTTATTTATCTCTTGCCTTTAATTTCTTTTGGTTTCTACTTTCTACATTTTTTCATGGTTTATGTGATAATGTTTACCTCAAAAGGAAATGTACTTAAATTGTATTTATTTTCAAAATTTGATTTTATGATTGTTTTGTTGTATACCACCTAGAATCACTATTATGAAAGATGAGTGGCTATATAAATATAATAAAACAAATAAATATTGTGATGTATGTATACAGTTTATATATTCAGCTACAACTTTACTTTAATTTTTAGACTGATTTTAAACTGTTTGTAAACTATCCTGAGAAAACATTTGTTCTGAATGGCCTCATGTAACTTTTGAAAATGAATAATTCATTAAATATAATTGATCCTTGTTCTAATTCTAAAACATTCTGTAATCATGAAAGAAGCTATATCATCATGGTCCAACTTTCTTAGTTAACAACTGAGTTACAGAATAGAGTGTATTTTTTAATTGCATTATATTTTGGAATGCTTTTATGTAGCAAGGATAGCCACTGAATGGTCTAAAAGAGAACTGCAAATCCTTTAGTTTATCTGAATGTAATATTTTTGATTTAAAATTTGTCATCTTGTTGTTCCCAAGAACTTATACATATCATCTCAAAATATTCATATGCATTTTACATTCCATTTCATATGTCTGGCCAAATCCTTTTGGCTTATTGTTTGAGTTTTCCTTGAAACTCCTAGTGTTGAAATAGACAATTTCCACCCAATCAAAAAGAATCTAGAAAGCTCATCAGTTGAAAGCAGACTGTTTTACTTGCCTTCCTATTTTTGACAAAAAGCAAACAGCAACTCTATATATCTCCACTTTTTATCTAGTAATGAAGCAAACAATGGACTCTGTACGTGAACTGAGGCAGAGCTGTGATTTACTGGCCATCCATCAGATTTTCAATATCATGTCAAGACATAATATATGAGTAAGATGAGTACAATATAATTGCTCACATAGTCTTTGTGCCTTTGAAAAATAATAGAGCAAGGGAGATCATCCATGCAGTTTACAGTGTGTATGTGATGTTCACCACTTGCTCTCAGAAAATAGATATAGAAGTGTCTGTTACTGAGTATGATAGCACGGACAACAAAATGTTGCTATGTATAGTAGTTTAATTTCTCAAAATGTGGATCTACATCCTGATTTCCAGAGAAAAATCTATGAGCTAATAAATTTGCCTGTTGCTTTGTTGGATAGGAAATTATACATATCCAGATTCTACTAATTTAAACAGAATGTTGTGGTGTTGCATTACAATATGATTCTGGAAACGGGAGTACATTTTGCACTTAATCTGAACTAATGAATAAATCTTGCTATAGTCTTTTTCTGTAACATTCCTCTCTTTGTTTCTGAATATAGTCTGTATTTTCTTTTGTAATTATTGTTATAAGGAAATCCACTGGAACATTATTTAAAACAATATTTTCCATATAGCAATTAAAACATGATATGTTTATATACAATGCTGAATTATTTTAAAATGAGCACAACTCAGCTCTGGTCTCTCAGAGCTCCTTGAACGGTTTTGATGAAAATGATGAACATGATTCCCCGCAGTAAAACTTTTATTTCAGAGGTAGAGAAACTTCAGACTCCTAGGATGTACTTCGCATTTTGCTAAGATCCATGTCAATGAATCAAATGCACAATAGTGGTGGAGAGAGGTTGGGATAAGCAAAGTATTCATATAAATGTCACTCACACAATGAATTAGGACACTTCTGATCAAATGGCCAAACTGCCTAAGGACATTTTTATAGGTTTTTTAAAAATTCAAGACCTTGTTGTTTCTGAATTTTAGCATTATAACTAGACAACTTGTGCCCCGTTAGGTCTTTCTTCTTTCCACATATAATGTAGGCTTGTGGTGTTTGCTTCTCCTCACAACTCTCTGGAGACCCCAGTGAAAGATCTCTTCCTCCTCTGACCTGCAGAACAGCCTGTGGTGGGGGGGGGGGAAGAAGGAATCAAGAGAGCAACGGACTGTGAGGAAAACTGAACTCCTGCTCCCCATTTCAGTCTGTCCCCAAGGCCCCTGTGCCTCCAGGGAGAAAGAGGACTCCCCCTTCAACTGCTGCCATCCCCAGCCAGCACCACCTTGCTAGCAGACATTTGATTCGCTCCTTCCCTCACTGGCCATCATCATTAATGGATTTCAAATTTCAGCCTCAGTCCCAAAGCAGCCAATGGTCATTCACCCATTGGGCATTGCTGCCAGCTGATTGGGAACAGGGCCCAGAGGGAGGTAGAGAAGACAGTGGGTGTTAAATAGCGGGTTCTTTGGCGCAGGAATGAAGACGCAGAACGGAGTACAGGGTAACTCATAGTTTATTTCGTGCTGGAACTGTACTGGGGAAATGGCTGCAACTAGCTGCAATATATAGTCTAGCCCCTAGGTGGCACCCAATAGGTTTGAATCAACCATTGCCACCTGGAGATAGCCAAATGCAGCACAGGAGACTTGTAGTCTGGGTTGCTGGAGAGCCGTTAGCTGCTCCAGCAACCCACGTGGTATTCCCTTAAAAAGCCCAGTACATAAAAGTGGGGATATGGGCCTACTATCTTTTCTTGTGCTATGCAACCTGTGGGTTTTTGGGAAGTGTAGTCGGAAGGCAGGATGGCACTCCAGTGCCCCCAATTTCCCCAAATTTCATTCCCACAAGAGTCATGGTTCCTGGCATTCTATAAGTTAGATCATTTAAATTTTCTTGTTCAATAATGGTTACCCAACACTTGCTCTACAATTTCGCCCAGTTGAAGATTTCAAGGTATCAAGCAGTCAGTGGAATTTTAGTAGTATAGAGATGATAGGTGAAAAAGAATCTCTAAATTGTATCAGAGATCTATTGATATATCCCAATCTGCTTTTCCTCAGCCCTATTACAGAATATGCATTGCACAATACTGCATAGCTGCAACGATCCATTTCTGATGAATATTTAATATCAGAATTCTGTAAAAAGCCAATTCTCCTGACTTTACAAAGTAGAGTCCATTATGTAAGATATGATTGTAACTTTTTATAGACTTTAATATAATCTGAACATAGGAATGGACATAATAAGCACCAAATTTTATAGGGCATGCTCAAGAGTATGACTGCTTTAGAATAAATGGTTGAATACGGTGGCATATTATCCATTAAATAAATAGCTGATTTTTTAAAATGAAAATTCTCAGTATATACATTGGAGATGAGTGATATTGTTAATAAGTATGTGTGTGCTTAGGAGTTAGTACACAACATATTGCAATTTCATGGCTCAGCTACACTTTATTAATGGTATTTGCTGCTTCTTGTGATCTAACATGTGCAGCATACAAGTAAATAAAATGTGGTAGTAGATATTACAGTTTCCCTACGCATTCTGTCTTTTAATGTATTAGGGTTTGTCAAGCTGAACACAATCTCAGGCTTTTAGGCTGCCCTAATAAGCTCTTGATGAACATTTTGTCCGCATTGCTTGCTTGGGCTTGCACAAACAATTGCAATTGTCAAGCACCTAGAAGTAGAACGGTGTGCATCCTAAAAAAATCTATCTCATTCATTATGGAGAGGAAACAAGTTTTCTTATTTTTTAAAAAAAAATATTGGCAGATTGGACAGGGAGTTCACTGAAAGATTTATTTCAGCTTTCTTTCTCTTTTAAATTTGGTAAGCAGGTAGGGGTTTTTTTGGCAGATATTTTTCTTTGCAGTCTTAAAATGATTATATAATCAGATCATCATATACTGAGTGCAGAAAATACTGTAGGAGATTCTCTGCAAAGAACTTAGTGTTGTTATAAGCGCACTGAACTTTTAAAACATTTTGAAAAATAACCTAAACAATTTCATGTATGTGTGTGTGTGTATAATACCTATATATACTTTAAAATAATAAGAACAACTCTGCATTCTCTATATTTTTTAAGTAGAAAGGACTAATGCTATCTCAATTTTTCTTATGAATAACATTGGCTTTGTTAAATAGCAGGTTCTTTGGTGCAGGAATGAAGACGCGGCGGAACGGAGTACAGCGTAACTCATAGTTTTATTCGTGCAGAAACTGTACTGGGGAAATGGCTGCAAATAGCCACAATATATAGTCTAGCCCCTAGGTGGCTCCCAATAGGTTTGAATCAACCATTGCCGCCTGGAGATAGCCAATTGCAGCACAGGAGACTTGTAGTCTGGGTTGCTGGAGAGCTGTTAGCTGCTCCAGCAACCCACGTGGTATTCCTCATGAGCCCAGTACATAACACCCCTCCCCTCTTAGAATGGACCATAATAACTCCAATTAGTCTCAACAATTGTCAAGACTCATTATCCAAACACACTAAAGTAAAAGTGATAATAATAATAAAGTAAAACAAAACAATGTAGGTTACAATGTGATTAAACAACATCTCAATGAATAGGCTTCAAAAGATGGCACATTAAGACAGTTATATTATAGCACTAGTTTCTGTAGAGTAGTGGCAACAGGAATTACAACAATATATAGCTCTTTATTTTACAACGTAATCTGCAAGATATGAAGGAGGCTTGTGTGCCCTAGAGGAATGTCTCGGAGTTCCCATCACTTTGTGGTCTACCAGCTTACCCAATGGGCTGGGTAGACTTGTGTCTCTTTGTGCTCCTGAGTCAAGGGGATTCGATGCAATCTGGCTGGCCTCACCAGGTTGGCCCACCCCAGAGTCAGAGTCAGGCAGAGTAGGCACAGTGGTGGCTGAAGTTCGGTTGGCTTGCTCCTTCAGGGAACCCATGTTGCATTCCAGGGCTCCCGAGTTCTCCCTCCGGTTCCACCTCAGTTAAGGAGGAAGAGGCCTGATAGTCCATGTGAGGACTGGCTTGGCCGCAAGTTTAAGGACCTTGGGAGGGACTTATGACACAGTCCTCACTTAGTGGCCATTCTGGAAACCGTTTCCTGGGCTGATCAATGTGTTGTCTGACAACTCGCCCTCCCTCCAACTCCACTTCATAAGATAGGGGTCTGGATGCCTTGGTAATTTGACCAGGAACCCACAGATTCCCATGACCATAGTTCCTGGCCCAAACCCAATCGCCCATGTGAAGCCCCCTCAGGGGTTTTGGTCAAGAAGCTTCTGCTGCCACTCTATCTGGATGCAACCTGTCCAGTTTAGTGATCAAATGCCTCCCCCAACATAGTTCTGCAGGACTTTTACCTGTAGCAGTGCAGGGCGTAGAATGCTGGCAGAGTAAAAAATCTGCCAATCTGTGATGCCAGTCACCTGTGACAGTGCTTCCTTCGTTGTCCTCACCATGCGTTCAGCTTGACCATTAGAAGATGGATGAAAAGGCACAGACATTGTATGTCTGATGAGATTAGCTCTAAGGAAAGCCTGAAATTCAGCAGCAGTGAATTGGGCCCCATTGTCAGAAACTAAGACATCTAGCAGCCCATATGTAGCAAAGAGTTTTCTCAGCACCTGGATGGTCCTAACAGTAGTCATGTTAGGAACTAGAATTACTTCCAGCCATTTGGAGTGGCTATCTCCCTGAAAGGGCCCAGCGTAGTCTATGTGAATCCTAGACCAGGGAGTGTGCATTTCTTCCCACCTGTGAACTGGAGCCTGTGACATTTCAGGCCTAGATTGCTGGCATGTATAACAACCATGGACTTGTGCCTCAATGTCCTTATCAAGGCCAGGCCACCAGAGGTAGCTTCTAGCTAAAGCTTTCATTCTGTCAATGCCTGGATGGCCTTCATGTAATGATTGTGAAACCCTGTCTCTTAGGGAAGTGGGAATTATGACTTTGTTTCCCCATAAAATGCACCCTTTATGGGCAGATAACTCATGCCTCCTGACAAAATAGCTCTGAAATTCTGAGCGTGGACTTTTATTCAACCAGCCCGGGTATACCCATGACAACACTCTACTAAGTATTTTATCTGTGGCAGTTTCAGCAGCAATGTCCCCTGCATGGAGGGGAAATTCAGGTATGTCCTATATGGACAATATTCTAGCAGCTGGAGCTGGAGCTGGATCCATTAGTGGCAGTAGTAGTCTGCTGATGGCCCATTTCCTTGCCCGGTTTGTGAATCAATTTAAAACTGTATGCAGATAGGAAAATAGACCATCTCAGCATTCATGGAGATAGTATGTGGGGGGTTTGTTTGTCCGTTGTGAAAAGTCCCAACAGAGGTTTGTGGTCAGTGTAGACCGTGAAATCCTTGCCATATAGATAGTCATGGATTTTTTTTATTCCAGCAACAATGGCTAGGGCCTCTTTGTCAATTTGAGCATAGTTGTGCTCAGCAGAGGACAATCTCCTTGAATAAAATGCTATAGGAACTTGTTTCCCATTTTTCTCAATGTGACTTAAAACTGCCCCTACCCCATAGGGAGATGCATCACAAGCAAGACATACAGGTTTAGACTCTTTGTAGTGAGTTACAGTGGACTTTTCTGACAATAGTGCTTTTAAGTCCTGAAAACCTTTTTTCATGTAAGTTAGTCCATTTCCATGGAGCTTTCTTATCTAGAAGTCTGTGGAGGGGCTCTGCTATTGCGGCCTTATGAGGTAAAAATATGTGATAGAATTTTAGAAGGCCCAAGAATGCTTGTAGCTCTCCTTTTGATTTGGGCCTAGGAGCCATTTTAATGGCCTTCACTTTAGAATCGGCGGGGTGAATGCAGTTAGGATCAATTCGGAAACCCAGGAATTCTGTTGAAGAAACCCCAATACTACACTTGCTCTTTTTAAATTTGAGGACTGCTTTGCGAAGCCTCTGCAAAACAGCCCTGAGCCTACTGACCAACACATCTGGGGATTCCCCTGCAATAAGAACATCATCAAAATAAGGGCAGATGCCCTGAATGCCCTTGAGAGTACATTCCATGATTCCCTGAAAAATACCCAGTGCAACACTGACTCCAAACTGCAAGTGTTTAACTTTGAAAGCCCCCCTGTGAGTCACGATCTTTTGAGCCGCGGCTGTGGCCTCATCAACTGGCAATTGCTGATAGGCCTGTGCTAAATCAAGTTTAGCAAAAATAGTACCCCCTTGCAAGGAGGCTAAAATATGGTTGACCACTGGGACCGTGTAAGCGTGTTGCTTGAGGTCTTTATTTAGAGTGCATTTATAGTCAGCACAAATACGAATTTCCCCATTGGCTTTAAGTGGAGTGATGATAGGAGTTTCCCACTCCCCACCATCAACAGGCTGTAACATGCCCTGTTCTAACAAGCTTATCAATTTCAGAATCAATTTTATGTTTTAAGGCAAAGGGGACCCTACGAGGCTTAACCCTGATTGGAACTACGTTGGGATCTAACTTAAATGAGATAGGCGGGCCTGTGTATGTGCCTAGGGTTGAATCAAAAACATCCACATATTCCTTGCATACTGACACAAGGTCTGCAGTTTGTGTCGGGTTTATGCCAGTAATCTGAATGCCTAAGGCATCAAACCAATCAAGTCCAATGAGACTCGTTCTCTGGCCCCCTACTACTATGACATCCAGGTGCCCCAAAAACCCTTTAAACTTTACCAACAAAGTGGCTTCTCCCTTAACTTTAATGTGAGCATTTTGAAAGTCCGTTAGGATTATATCTGAGGGTTTTAGTTTGGCCCAATTGTTACTGTGCCTACACACAAAGTTAAAAGTGTCTTGAGAAATAATTGAGACTGCAGAGCCAGAGTCCAATTCCATCTTACATGGAACTCCTTGTAGCTCTACCATGAGCTTGAGTTTGGGTTCGAGTGGGTGTCCAGCCCCGGTGCGGCAAATGCTTCTACGGCTTCTGAAAAACCCCACACTAACTGGACCCTGGGCCCCAGTACCTCTCCTAGTTGGTACTTCCGACTGGTGTTTGGGTAGTCAGTCTCTCTGGCAGGCTCTACAAACCACTGTGATGTGGCCTGTCCTTCCGCAAGCTCTGCACGTGGCTGATCGAAATCTGCAATTGGTGTGAAAATGGTTGCCGCCGCACCCCTTACATCTCGGTAAGAGAACTGCCTTGTAACTGTCCTCTCGCTGCTGGCTGTTGCGGTGTTGCACATTGGGTTGCTTTTGGAGTCGGTTGATTTCAGGTTCTTCTCCTCGGAAAATTCTTCGGTGCGTTTGGTGTCCCCATAGTGGACCGTTTCTTCAAACTTTGTCGATTTGGTGGGCTGTACTGTTTGAATTGCACCCCTGGCAGCTTCGTCGACCATCACCTCATCTTGTGCTTGAGAAAACGTTAAGTTTGGCCTAGCAAAGAGTCTCTGCTGAAGCGTTCTGTCCCAAAGGCCGCAGACGAGCCGATCTCGTAAGCGCTCTTCTAAATTTGAAAATTTGCAAAGGCGTGCGGCCTGCCTCAGGCCCGCTATGAACTCTGAAGCCGATTCACCCAGTTGCTGCACTCTTTGGTTGAACTTGAACCGCCAAGCCATTTCAGACATCTTGGGCTGGAAATGTCCGGTTAGCTTCTTTTTGAGGGCTGCATAGGAGACTGCTTCGATTGGTGTCGGTGCGAAAAGGTTCTTGGCCAAATCAAATCTTGCTGGGCCACATATGCAGAGAAGCGTTGCGGCCTTCAGTCCTTCTTCCACGATCTGATTGGCCCTGAGATAGTTTTCTACTTGCGATAAATATGATGGCCATTCCTCCGGGTGTTTCACGTCGAATTTGCGCAGTTTCCCGACCTTCGGCATTCTTTTTGCTGGTTCCTGCATTCTTTCCAGATCCTGCTTCCAGGTTTAGGGAATGAGTCCACTGAGCACGAGGTCGCTAGCGTAGCTTGCTAGCTGACCTTGAGGGGTGGGGGAATGCCTTTTCCCTCCGGCATGTGCTGCCTTTCCCTCATAGGCTTAATCAGTGAAGCATGATCCCATCCTCGTCGCCACTGTTAAATAGTGGGTTCTTTGGCGCAGGAATTAAGACGCAGAATGGAGTACAGGGTAACTCATAGTTTTATTCATGCAGAAACTGTACTGGGGAAATGGCTGCAACTAGCTGCAATATATAGTCTAGCCCCTAGGTGGCAGCCAATAGATTTGAATCAACCACTGCCACCTGGAGATAGCCAATTGCAGCACAGGAGACTTGTAGTCTGGGTTGCTGGAGAGCTGTTAGCTGCTCCAGCAACCCACGTGGTATTCCTCACGAGCCCAGTACATAACAGGCTTATTGTATAAATTTTGGAGATGGAATCCCCAAATCTATTGTCAAAGGAATATATAATTAAATTCATCTACTTTTGGCCTCTTCTGCCACAACTGATGGAAATTGATGGATCACACAGTTGTACAGACCTATAATGATGCTTATATAATATATTTACTCCATAAATTATGGAAGGAAAAAAATTAATCAACATTTCAAAATTCCACCATTTTAAAACTGATGTCTAATAATAAGAAATAAAGTCTCAAAGCAATGGGATCCAATCTATAAAAATCTCCGCAGTGTAGTAGACAATCTCATCCCAAATCAAACTGATTCAAATGACTGCCTTCTTTGATATCTCTTGCCTGCTGAAGAAATTTTAAGCGAATTTTATCTAGGATTATAGACCAGGAACCAGACATTCTTTTTCATGAAGAATGAAAGGTATTTTTTTCTGCTCGTAGACATGACAGAAATGCAGTGGAAGCTTATGTTGGTGGTATTATTTCTTTCTGCCTGAAGCATCTACTATCTCCCATGCTGTTCTGGAGACTCCATACCTTTGCACAAAATGGGCTAGAAAGATTGTCACCAAATTCCTCCAGGAGGAGAGTTGTATAAGTAGAACACCTTGAACTCCCCCGGCCATTGTCCACTGCCAATGGCCCCTTACCCTCCATCCCCCCACTCATCATCCCTGCCCATTCACCTAGGCACCATTTGACCCGGGCATTTTGCTGCATGAGACAAAAAGGCCCACAGCCAATTGGCAGTAATGGGGTGATCGCAGGGGCTGGGGGGAGGGGCAGCATGCAATGCGAGATTTTTTTTTTAATGTGAGGTGCAGGGGAAAGATCTCTTTGAAGCATTGACTGTGCATTGCAAGAATCAGAAAATTTATTTTATTTATTTGTGCATTAAACATTTGTTTATTTCCTGCTTTTTTTTAATTTGCCCCATCCAATTATCCTTTTCAGTTTGGCCATGGACACTTTTAATTTAGTGCTTTTGTGATACTTTGCAAAGCTAAATACACACCTTGCTTTAGAAAAGAAAGGGAGCCCACTACAGCAAACAAACAAACAAACCACCAAAACCACTCACCCAGTGATACTAGGGTGGGTATCTCTTTAGGCTCATGCAGAACAGAATGGTGGATAGATGCTGTAAATGTGGGAGATAAGGCAGAGTAAGTGAACTATGGGCATTTGTGCACTGCAGCTTTTAGCTGCTGATGCCAGCTGGACTCTGCTTAAGAAAATTAGACTTGGACTGGATCAACAATCACTTGCCAAGTGTTTAGTCCAAATTGCCAGCTACTGTACCCCTCCCCCTTGGACAATTCCCTACTATTGTGCCTTCCCAAAATTCATTGCCAAGGGAAGCTATTGCCACGCACTTTCCTTTAAAGGAATGGGTCTTATTGCGTATACATACTTTCTGAAAAACATAATACTGTTTACAAAATTAAAATATCAACCTGCACATATATGCACACAGAACAACTATTTTTGATTAAAACATGACTTTCTTGCAATTTCCCTTCTTTGCTGCAGCTGCTCTTATATCTCAGTAGCATAATGGTTTAATATTTGCTTGTCAGGAAGAAAAGGTTGAAAAGGCACCATAAATGTTTATTATTATTTCAGGAATCTCTCTGTATCACTCCAGCATTTCAAAGAAATATTTAACATGGTCATTAATCAGTACAAATATAACAGTGGGCCTAGCAATGACATTAAAAGTATTAAAATTGATGACAGAGGATAAGTATAAGTTAACACCTTTAAGTAAATAAAATAAAGGTAAAAAGATAAAATCACTTGATTTGATTTCAGTCCAATATTTTGGTAGTATGGTGGATGACTAAGTCAAAAGGTAGAAAACTTTGTAGAAATATTTACAAAGATATTTGTGCTGCAAGTATAAACCACCTGCAAGTTAGGCAAATGTTATAACCACTGTGCTATTAGGGCACTTCTGTAATGATGGTTGCCACAAATATTAGGAAGCCAAACTTGGCAAAGGAAATTTCTATTTTATACAGTACCTGGTTGATGTACATTCTGGTTCCTTTACTTTTAAAGCAACATCTTTTTTAGGGGGAGGGGCAATTTTTAGCAATAAAAAACTGGGGGCTACTTTTATGATTTGTAACCATCATCCTGAATAAGAGACTGTATTCATGTCATACATGTAGCTATCTCAGTTAAAGATATAAGAGATTATAAGAACTTGTCCTCTTTGGGGAAATTAATGTTCAGTGGTTCAATGTATTAAATGCTGGGAAGCTTTCATTTCAGCAGCACAATATAAAACACTTCGGAGAGCAGCAACTGAAGGCAGCATGGTTGTCATTGGGCACACTAACTAAAGTGCAGGAATTTGCCTAGGAGGAAGTAGGAGGAATTGCGCCTTGGTGGCGCAGTGGGCTAATGCCTCCTTAACTAACAGCAGCTGCCTGCAATTAGTGCAGGTTCGCATCGCACCAGGCTCAAGGTTGACTCAGCCTTCCATCCTTCCGAGGTAGGTAAAATGAGGACCCAGATTGTTGGGGGCAATTAAGCTGACTTTGTAATAATGCCGCTTGGGGGTGTGTGTGAAAGCCCTAATAAGCAGGCATATACATAGAATGAAGGCTACTGCTAAGCTTGTAAGCCGCCCTGAGTCTTCGGAGAAGGGCGGGATATAAATGGAATTAAAATAAAATAAATAAATAAAATAAACGACAGTGGGAAAACCATGCAGTAGACTAAGATTTGGCACAAGCCAGCAAATGCTATTTTGTATGTAGAAAAGGAAAGTGACTTTGCCATGGTTGGAGGTGAGTAGAAGGCAGAATACTTTTTTTCTTGATTCCAGAAATGATTAGTGATCTGTACTCAAGATGGAGTAACTACAGTAGTTGGTGTGGATCAACCCTATAAACAATGGCCATCAATTGGAAGACAGTTCTGGAGTCTGAATGCAGTGAAAAAGTTTGTGAGTAAGCAGAGAAAGAGAAACGGATGTGGTGCCATGGTATATATTAGCTTCACTCCCACCTCTAGTCAGGAATTAATTTCTATTCCACCATAACTGGGAGCCAATTTAGTATAGCGGTAAAAGAGATGGAGTTCAAATTGGGAGACTGTGATTTCCCTTAAGTACAAAAGCTGCCTGGGTGACTTTGAGCCAGTCATTGTCTGTCAGACCAACCCATCTCAAAGAAAATAGGGGGAAAATAGGAGGCAAGAGCATTAGATATGTGTGCCACACCCACACACATGCATACACAACCACACACACACACACACACACACACACACACAAACAGAGAGAGAGAGACAGAGAGAGAGAGACAGAGACAGAGACAGAGACAGAGAGAGAGAGAATGAGAATATACAGTATATAGTAAAAATAAGTGTAAAGAGGACTTGCTAAACATCGTTCAGGCACAATATTCTGCTTTCGTAAATATGGACAAAAATTCTGCTTCTAATGGTTTTCTACCTAACGGTGATTGCAGCACACCATATGTTAAAAGTGCACTGAAGTACGAAAAGTAGTACTGAGGCACATAAAACTAGATAGGAACATTAATAGCAGAGAGTAGCTTCAGTACGAAAGTAGATTTTCTACATTATTAAAAGTCCATGTTTTATTCTTAGTGCTATATTTGTGCTAAAGCTGAGTTCACAAGTAAGTTTATGCTCTAGCTCTATGTAACGTGTCAGCTTTCTGCAATTGTGCTTTGAGGTTTTCCTTTTCACCCAAGGAGCTTCTTCAGAACTCTTCAGAACTGAAGAAGTTTCCTGAAACGTCTTCAAGGAACAACAAAGAAAGTCCAGTTGCCTTTTGAAAAAGCACCTTTGGGACATGCAATGAATTGACGAAATGGAAACCATTTTAAAAGGAAAATAGTACAAACTAAAACACAAGCATATGATTGGGGTTCATCTTTGGGTGTGTGTATGTGGAATATGTGATAAATATTGCATTGACTTATTTGCTTCTGAAAAATTAAATCCCGTCGTTTATTAAAAGTGCACATTTTTCATTAAAGTTGAACATTTCACTATTATCTCAGGTACTCATAAAGTGGTTAGATCCATAGGCTTATATCTAATTGAACAGCCAACGCTGTTTAAGATTGCACATTTAATTTCTACAACTTCCATGCACATATACACACACATACTATGCATACGTACCACAAGGATATTTAGCTAGGACTCCAAACATTCATTTAGTAGCATAATCAGGGAAGGTTGAAGTCCCACGTATGTTAACTAGAAGCCTATCAAATTTAGGTCTATCTAAGGAAACAGAGCTTGGCTTGTGAAAATTAATATTCATATATCTATTTTTAAGTGGCATAAGACCTTCTTTTGTCATATTCATTGCTATTGTTTTGCAGAAAAGATTAACAAGGCCAGTTTTAAAGAACAATTAAACTGAATTCTGAGCAAACTTTTAAAGAAACCTATATATGTTTGTGCGTGTGTTTGTGTATGCCTAGACATGAGGGTCCGTAGGAGAAAGAAACCCAGAAAGAGTGCAAGAGAGTATGTAATTTATGGATCTGTGTCCTACCACATCTCTTTAAAATTACAGTGCCCATTTTCTACCGAAATAATTTCTACAAAGAGTGGCTCCTATTACAGCAAGAGGAGCGTGGACATTGTGATTTATTATTATTTATGGTTCCTGGGGCCTTGTTTATGCACGATGGGTTAGGTGCACAGGATAGAAATGCCATTATGCAAATGACATTGAATGTCCTTACCAAGCCTAAATAATTTTTGTGTTGGACGATTAAACCTCATCTGTTATTGATATGGGCTGCAGTCAGGCTATTAAAGAGTCCCAACAGTACTTACTCCCAGTAATGGGAAAATTGAGAGGAAGAAGCTAAACAATTGCCTCAAGTGTGCTGTGATTGTCTAGTAGGAGTGGAACATAACAAACCTCCTGAATGAAAATCGTGTTCCCTACTTAGGGATAAATAAAGAAGGGAGAACATGCCATAAATTAGACTTCGTGATTTGAATTGGCGCACTGGAGAATGTGTGCACGTTCAATTTGTTTATGTAAACATTTTTGGGGGAGAGTGGGAGCAGGCTGTGATTGAAAATGCCAGTAGCTACAGCTGGGCAGCAGATAGTGGTTGTGTTTCACCCTCTTTTTTCCTGCCTTTCTCTGCTCTGGAGGAATGGGCAAAGGGAAGGCGGGTGGGAGGACTGAGTAGTGAGTGACCCAATCTCAGTCTGCAAACAAGGGAGCTACATCGTCATCGCTCCTTTCTTTTTTGACACAGCTGCGTGGTCACATTTTGATCAGTGTTGATAGCTTATGAATTCCAAAATTGACAAAATTTACAGAAAAATGAGGATAATCCATCTTCCTTAGCAGCCTGTCAGGAGCTGGCTATACTTCATAATCCTCAATTACAGATGCTATTTTCAGACATTTACATGCAGATATTAGAAGAAAATGAAAATGAGAAACAAAGAGAGAATGGAAATGCAGCTATTTATATATGTATAAAGGAAAAACAACAGGTAAATTCTAGGCATTTAGACTGGACGTCGCTTTATAAATGCTTCTGAGCTATAGAGGCACAGATTTTAGCAGGAAATGCAGGATACGTAGTTTCCAGCATGCAAATAATAGAAGCTTTAGGTCAAAAACAGGTCAGTTATTCAGAGGTATCAGAGTAAAATGTGTTCATGGCAGGGTGCACTAAATAATTTCCACTCTTTAAAAGGAAATCTCCAGGGAGTGCCACGATTCTAATTGGATTTGGGTGCAAATGAAATACAGCTGCTAATTTTGTTTTAAAAAGAAATCTTTTACAGGAGAAAGATTTTAGGAGTACTTTGTTTTAGCAAAGTCAGAATTAACGGGAGAGTATTTTAACTTCTATGCAGAACTCCTGCTGTTTTAAAAGCCAATTGACCAGTGTTATGTAAAACAAAGGGGTTTGGAACCCTGCCATAATTGGCTGTGTAAATAGGATTCCCCCCCCAAAAAAAATTGTGTTATTGATAGCATGGAATTGAAAATGTGATGTAAATGATAGATAGATGAAGACAGGGGTGAGGGGAGGGGTCATTTTTGATAAATGGTCCATCAGATTCTTGCCAGTTCAGGTCTGGGGAATCAAAAGAGAGGTTCTGGTAATGAAATTTCAATTCCTATAAAATTTAAGACAGGGGAGCACCAATGCCATACAGCTGTACATGGCACAGGGTTTTTGCGAAGCTGGGGAGATTAATTAGAGCTGCTTTGGATTAAATCTGTGAACCATGTCAAATGTTACAATTTCTCCCCCTGTCTTTGTGGCCTGACAGCAGAGCTTTTGTGGAAATTCTGATTGCTAATATAATCCTTACATTTTCCTAGTGTATTTGGCCAATGTGAGAGCCCATGATTAATTATGCAAGGAAACCCCCAGCTAATTCGCATGCCTTGTATAATGTAGTCACGATGGTGTAGAGGTTAAAAAAGTCTGAAGTTTTTAATCTGGGTATTTAGAAAACATTTTGACTGAAGGCCTTAAAAAGTGGACATATCTCCTTAGCAGCCATAGTTCCCAAACAACTTTCTAGTAGGATTCACAGAAAAGAGAGTGGTCATGAAAACTATTGCTGAGATATTTTACATATAATCACATTAATAGGGAGGGTGGAGAAATTTTAACTTTATTGAATCCCAAAATGAACTGCCCTGATCCACACTTTCCTGACTGGCATAGGCTGGAATTTAGTTATTTAATTGCTTTGCAGAATGAGATGGGCAGCATATTAAACAAACAAAAACAAACAGCCTTTCCACCTCCTGAATGTTCTAATGAAGTTCCCGGTTAAAATAACATTTAGAATTGTTTTAAACATATATTTTTAAGGAAAAAGAGGGAAAATACGAATATGTGTATTTATGAAATATGCTTCTCCCCTATTTTGGGGAATTTTCTTCAGTTCCACATACTACAAGTTTTCTAGTATGAAAAGGGATCCTTCATCCTAATTTTTTTGGGGTGAAGGGGCTGGAGAAGAAAATGGGCTAGGGAATTTGTGTCACGTAGCATCACTTCCCATACCTGAATTTGCCTCTATTTTGAATAAGACACCCCCCCCCAAATAAAATTATGATTTGTGTTATCTTGGTAGCAATATTTATTTCATTAGAATACATTTTTTTCCTTTTGTTTTATAAAATTTAATGAAGAAATTAATTATGTGTAGTCCATCCAATAATGAATGTTTTGTGATGGATTCCATAACAATAACCTCAGCAGATGGAATATACATCACATGACTCAGCAAACAAGTAAATCACAAATGTATATAACTTCAGGCACAGCGTTGTCATATGTCCATGTTTTCAACAACTTGTACATTCTTAATAGTACTTCACGGCAGATAGTCCCTTAGTTTTCCATGTTTAAATGGATGAGTCAGTGTTGGAAGCCTGGAGAAATAGTCAACTGCCCTTAATCTAGAGTATATTTTGAGTCATCCGAAGGAAAAAAAATAATAATCCTAAAACTGAATTTATAAACAGTGGAGAATGCATTCCTAGGGAATCTAACCTCTTAACCTATCTAAGTCTCCAGGGTCAGAAGTTCGTTTTAAATGAAAGCTTAGACTACATATGTTGTTGAAAATAACATATACTGTAGTTATTCTGCTTCTGAGGCCAAAATCAAAATCAGTTTAGTGTAGATATAAGTTACTGGAAAATGACCTAATAAATTATAAGATGGAAGTCCTCCTACTATTTATTTTCCCTATTTTCTGCTTCTACTGCAAATGTTGTGCCTCATTAGAGTAATAATCTTCATGTTAAAGACTCTGGAATGGGATTCCCCCAATATACAAACCACATTTGTCAGAACACTGCTAATGCACATGAGCATCCCAAAGCATTTTAGTCCAAAATTTATTGTCCTAAAGTATAGAGGGCAGTGTATTTTTTAAAATTATGAATACCTACATGCAAAAATTTAGGTGCCTCTGATCAAACTCTGTTTCTGTGAATCTGTAAGTGAATTGAAGTTGACACAATCTCTGCATGATACAGAGATAAGCATGATACCTCTTTGCAAATTTAAATGAATGCTTACTATTTGTAGATAATTGTGACGATGGACAGTGAATATGCAGAGGTTTAGACAGAAACCCTTTTATTCTTTATAATATTTCCTGTAGCCTGGAAAAATCTTTCTATTCTTGTTTTTCGGGATTCAGTTTCCCCCCACTCTTCCTTGTAGAGTTTTTCTTGCTCAGAAACATTGGCAGATCTCCTTGCTTGCAATGTATATTTGAAATCTCCTACAGATTTTTCAATAATATCCAAAACTGCAAACTTGGAAAAGTTCCTAGTTTCCAATTTTTTTTTATCCTTTTCCTGTAGGTTCCTTATGGTTGCTTTGGAGACATATATTTTTCAGCTTCAGTTTTTTCACTGACTATGGAACATTAACTTCTAGGAAATGTTGGTATTTAATCGAATCCATTTTTTTTCTTTCACCCATACAATATATCTAGAGACACTTGCTGCCATGCAAGCTAAAACATAGTAGAGCCATCCCCATGTTTAATAGCTAGCAAGAAGAGCTTTTCTTCAAATGCTTTACCCTTTAACTGCATGTTATGTTATTCAAGTTTGATTTCATCAGTCAGACCATTTGGTACCAAAGAAGTTCAAGGATTCCCCCCTCCCCCCTATACTTTAAACAATGGCTTTGTGAAATGGGGGGAGAAAAGATTTCCTTATGACTACCCTTCAAGGCAGATTACTGTTATATGAGGAGCACTAGCTTGCAGACCTACGGGCAAATGCTGTGGGGTTACTTAGCCAATCATTTTAGTAGATCCCTGCATAGTGAATCGTGAGTTCGGTTTTGCAGATCTGACTAGTTCTAAAGCAGTTCAGGCAGAGATTTTCCTTGGTCCTTGATGGACACAATTCCATGCATCTCCCATTTCTTAACAGTATTTCTCACAGTTGAAATTGCTAGCTGTAAGTATTCAGACATTATTTAATAGCCTTTGCCTGTTTTGTAAGAGCAAATTATTTTCATTGTTGATGTTAAGACAGTTGCTTAGAGGAGCCCACCACTTAGTTGAAAGGAACAGAAGAAGAGTCACAACATGGGTGGTTATAAGAATTAAGAGCATTAGTTTACCTGTGGAATTGTCTTCACCTGGCAAATTATTGGCCTAATAAAACAATAATCTTTTGAGGCCTTTTAACAACTTCAGAATGAAAAAAAAACATTATAGTACTATAGCCCTGTGGAACCAGCTCCCCCCTGAGCTTCGGATGGCCCCAGATCTCCAGTCCTTTCGCTGCGGCCTCAAAACATTCCTTTTCCACCTGGCTGACCTGGACTGACAGGGATTTTAATTATGTTTACAATTTTAACTCTAATCTTTAATTTATTCCAATTTTTAATTTTAATTTACTGTACAGAGACCTTTAAGTTTTGTTGTTGTTAGCCGCCCTGAGTCCCTCGGGAGATAGGGCGGGATATAAGTCCCATTAATAAAAAAATAAAAAAATAAATAAAATCAATGAAAGAGTTCCAAACCTACAATTTGACCATGAGCTCCAAAACATTTGTTTTTCACTGAATGTAAAACAGCTAGCCTGTGTAGGCCTAAGATTAAGAAACAAATAGGAATAATAATAATTCATAAGATAATGTCATATGCATTCCCCAGAGTTGCTGATTGGTGTTACTCCTTATTTTCTCTCTGGGCCTCTTTAGATGTACCCCCATCTTCATCTGAGAAAGAAGCATTGAACATACAGCACCAGTCTGTGCAAATAACTCTTTGTTTGGATGATAGTACATAACAAACCCAGATATGCATATTAATTTGCTCTTCAAACTGGAAGGTGCGTGTGTATCTTATAGATGGTTGACTAGCTGTTGCTTAAAATCTTTTATAATCAGCTTCTCACAATTTTCCAAACTTCAGAACTGGGTTCAAAATATAAGACTACAGTTCTTTTATTTAGAAATGGCTTGTAATAAAAAACAACAACCAGTAAATAGAGATGCCACTGTTTAAATAAAAATTGCTAGGAAGGTACTTGAGAGTTAATGGGATAACTTTATGAAAAATTAAATTTTAAATAGACCAGCATTCTTACAGTAATGTGGTGTTGCTGAAAAAGTCAGGGGGAAACAACCTTTCAGCAATACCACACTGAAAAGTGTGATATTGCTGGAAGGTTCTTTCTCCTGACTTCCTCAACTGAGTATTAGTATTTCTCTGCAGTAGGCTTTTACTGTGTGTACCAGAACAGGAGAAGCCTTCTAATCTAGCCTAGGTTTTCAGTAGGTTTTACATAATAAGGGTTTCATATTTACCTAATGTTTTATTTTTCTAAATCATGAAGTACTTACAAGTAATATTTCAGTAACCCTTGTAGCTATTATTTATGATAAGCTATATTATAAGCTCAGTGGGTTAGGACGCTGAGCTTGTCGATCAGAAGGTCGGCAGTTTGGCAGGTCGAATCCCGAGTGCCGTGTAACAGAGTGAGCGCCTGTTACTCGTCCCAGCTTCTGCCAACCTAGCAGTTCGAAAGCACGTAAAAATGCAAGTAGAAAAATAGGGACCACGATGGTGGCAAGGTAACAGCGTTCCATTCGCCTTTGGCGTCTAGTCATGCCGGCCACATGAACACGGAGACATCCTTGGACAAGCGCTGGCTCTTCGGCTTTGAAACGGAGATGAGCACCAGCCCCTAGAGTCGGAAACGACTAGCACGCGTGTGCGGGGGAACCTTTAACTTTTTATATTATTTTTCCCATATTGTAGTTGAACTGGAAAGACATTCCCTTCCTTTTTTTCTCCCATTGCCTTTAATAATTTAAAAAACCCAAAAGTCAGATGCAAAGACAATGTTTAATGCCTGTTAGGTATGTTAGCAAATGAGGAATAATGCAAGGATAATACACTGAAATATGTAATTCAGTTTTCCTTTCCTTTCCTTGCCCTTATGTCCTTTTCTTTCTTTTTGCTTTAATGTACAGTACATAATGCATGCATTTATATTTTTGCATTTTTTCATTTCTTTTTTGTCTCTACTTTAAGAGCAATAAAGAATATATGACTCAATTATAAATGAATATGGGTTCAATTGATTCAGTGTCTGTAGTTATGATTCACTGTTGGATAACTTCAGTTCATGCTGTGTTGGTATATGGAAGTTAAAATGTGCTTACTTTTTGTTTTGATTTTAGGTTGATTTATGCTTGGTGCTTACATCTCTGTGCTTTCTTTGCTTGTATGCTTAAAACTGGCAGAATCTTGTACATTTATTATTAAACACTGAGAGCAAAACAACAATAAGTAATTAGATTATCTGATATGATGGACTTCAGTTCTCACAATATGAACCTGATTATTGGAAACATCAGACATTTATTCACATATGCATTCATTTATGAGCCTTCTATGTCACTTCAATCACAAAAGACTTTAAGCCAGTTTTTCTCAATCTTAGACACTTTAAGATGTGTGAACTTCAATTCCCAGAATTCCCCAGCCAGCTGATTAGGGAATTCTGGGATTTAAAGTCTATTGCTGAAATTGAGAAACACTGCTCTGTTAGACAATGGGGCGCCAGTACTTATAAAAGTACCAGATTGTTTTATTTAAGAGAAAAGAATGATATCACTGGATGTGGAAGGTTGAGAACACTTTGTTCAGTATTAGGAAAGTGGGAGATAATTGTATTTTTTCCCAGAGTTTACCATTTTAGCTAAGTTCCCTATATCTATTAATCATCTGAATCAGTGCAGCTTAATGGTGAGTTCTAGTGAGTGTCTCGAGTGATGAAATAAATAACTTTTTAAAAAAACCTCTATTTGCATCTTGTTGCCACAATCTATACAGTAGAAACCTGATTATGTGAAGGTGGCTGAACAGAAGAGAGCTTATTAAGCAGCAGAGCATATTTCTGATCAACCTTCTGAATCCAAACTATTGTGGAAATATTGTAGTCTACCAAAGAATGCACTGGTCAACTCACTTCTCTACAGGGAGTTGATTTACCTCCTATTTTTGCTGCTTGTTTTACAGTAGATACAAAGATTTAGTAATCCAGCACCTGGTAGGACCCCATACCTGACTAGTGGATTGTACCTTTGTAAATCACATGATTTGTAAACTGCCCCACCAGTTGATAAAGGTACAAGTCTGAGTTATAACCCTGAGTCAGATCCCTTGTGTGTTTAGCACACTTACAATAGTGTTAATGGCTGGCAGTGGCTCTCAGGCATCTTAGTTTGCTCTTGAGGTGTTTGCTAACTTTCCTACATGAAATCTGGAGGAGTAACAGATCAGGGCTGCATCCAAAGAGTATTTTGCTACCTAATTATACCTTCAATATCTCATTTATTCATACTATTATCCCCTACTTTATAAATATTTGGACTATTTTTTTTGAAACTTGTACATTGGGCCTGCATTAACTGAGCTTCACTAGGCCAAATAGCAGCCCATTAATCAAGTATGGTGGTCTACCAAAGACTTGGTAAACTGCTTGTTTTCTTTGTTGCCTACTTGCGTGATTAAGCGCCTGGCAAATCACAATTCATGGCTGATGCTGATGGACATTGTTGAGTTTAATGGTTTACCAGTTCTTCAGGCTATTGTATTTGAATGAGATTCATGTCACAAGGCCTAGATATCTTTAGAGCAGGGGTGTCAAACTGCTGGCCCATGGGCAGGCTGCATCATAGCAAAACCGCGCCCACCCCATTGCCGGCAATGGAAAAAAAGGCATGATATGTCACGACACGTCATGTGACGTTGCGAGTTTGACACCCCTGCTTTAGAGAGCCAAGTATGTATATCACAGCTGCACTTCTGCCTCAGATCATTGGGCAATACTTAACTACATGTCAATTTCCTGCTATCATGTAGATTTAATTAGCAGGAATTGCAGAAAAAAGAGTGCCTCCAATAAAAGAATTTAAAAGTAATTTTTAAAGTTCTCTGCACTCTTAAAATAGCAAATAAACTATTCTCCTGATATTTCTGTTTTTTTTCTCCTTCATGCTATGGCAGTGGTGCTCCATGCTGATGAGACAATACTTGGTGCAACCCCAGGCAATCATTTTTCAGGTAATTTCTTAGGATATCAAATACCTGACTCATACTTTTTCAGGTATGAAACAGGTCAGTTTCCCCAATTATGGAGGGGGTTCTTTGGTTGTAGAGTAGACTGGATCTTAGTATAATTCCGCTCATGGGTATATCAGACCTTATTGCCGGCAGAAAAATAACATCGTCAAGATGCTGCGTATATTTAGGGAATTAGGACAATAATATGAATCGGGCACTAGTGTCAGGTATGCAGAACTTTTGAATGCAGCCTGCCAAGTGCTGCCAAGTCTCTGTTTTTGCAATGTCTACCCTACACTGGTAATATGCAAAACATAACTTGCATATTTTAAACAATGTGTTTTCTGCACAGTTGGTATGCAATATGCAGAATTCACCATTACCATTAACAGCAATACTGTAATATGCCTTCTGTTTCTGTAGCTCTCTATAGTAATGCTCACTGTTTTTATTTGCAAGCAAACTTCCTACTTTTATAGTAAAGTTACCCGCTAAATTTTATATGCTGGGAATATTGTAAAAATGGAAACCTTTTTGAGGAAGAGTGATGAAGTTTAAAGAGGAATTGGGATATTTTCATAATTTTAAACTCTAAAAAATAATGAACAGATTTGTTTTTAAAAGCCTCAAATGTTTCAAAATATAGAAGTTACAATTGCTGAAATACATCATGTTGTAAGGCACAGGGGTCAAACTCGCCGCATCTCGTGATGTGTAGTGATGTATCATGACTTTTTTCGCACTGCCGGAGCTGTGGTGGGCATGATGCAACCTGTCTGTGGGCCGGCAGTTTGACACCCCTGATGCAAGTGTAAACGGATTAAAAATAAAAATACATGCTGACAATTTTCAGTTGAAAAAACAAGTCATTTGTTTTTGATGTGTGGCTTGATTCTACAGAAGTGCATGCTGATAAACAATAATCTGCATTATTTCCTTATGGTATACAGTTTTGTAGGATTGTGAGGTATGAAAAATAATGGGAAATTTTAAAATAAATTGTAGTTTTCCCCCCAACGTATTATAATACATGGGGCAATTACAGGATATATGGAACTACATATATGATTTTTATTTGATTAAGGGCATTAAGTATTATAGAATGAAGAAAATGATCTTATCAATTAGGGTGGGTGAACATTTTATTCTTTCTGAAATTTCTGACAATTTGAATTTGGATTTTGGGAGACAGCTCTGAAAACCTTTCTTTTTCCTGGAATAGTATCAAGAAATAACTCAGGGATCTTCTGCCTTTGAATATTGGGAACTGTTGCACAAATCTCCTTCATTAACTCAGACTAACTTAAAGAAACGGGTAAATAGATCAGAGATAAAAAACAAGGATTGGTGCAATGACTATTGACAAAAGCTTTCCTTTTCCTATTTGCTTGCCTGGTAACCATCTCCAAAGCTTATTATATCAGGAAATAGAAAGAGTCTGGTGGTTGGCGATTAAACAGTTGCAATTGTTGCAGCCAGATAGGGGGAAGATGGCTGTAGCTGGGGTGAAGGTATCATTGAAAAACGGACAGAGGTGAAGCTGGAAATGGAGACGAGAGATAAAATAAAACTGACTGTAAACCCATTTGGGAAAGAATATAGTGAGCATTGACATCAATTCTTTGCATTAATGGAAGAATACAATAGTTGCTAAACATGTGTTGCAACGGTTTGTATATTTTGATAAAATTCCATTGAACTGTCTCGTTCAGATGTAGTATGTGGATAATATTGTGGTGATTTGGTATTATCCAGCATCTGACATTAATGTGAATGAGGACCTAGATGGCTTTAAAAAATATTATTGGAATTATAGTTTAAAATTCAACATTAGAATATCAATAACAGTTACGTACGACAGCTGATCATGTTTAGAGACAGCCTAAGTCTAATGCTGAGATTAAATAAGAGGTGATTTTTTTTCATGGCTAATATTAGAAAAAGATTGCTGGACTAAATGGATTAGGCCTCATCCAGCAACTCAAGTTTTATTGGGCTGCACAGGAAAAAAAGTATTTTGGAAACTGCTTTGATCCTCCAAATACCAGTCTACACATTTCAGTTCTCTTCAGGCGAGGCCCATTTTGTTTCCAACCCAAGACAGTATCTTATTTTAGCTTTTAGCTTTAAATGATTTTCCATTTAATTACTATGGTCATTTCCCCACCTCTGACTTCTATTGTATTCCAGGAATGTCCCACCATTGTTGTGTCCAATTCAGACCTAGGAGGACAGGCTTTATATCATTTCAGTATTTGCTTGGTGATGCTGTTGTAATCAAGGTGTTGTGTAGACCTAGTGAGAAAGCTACTTATATGACAGCTCCTGCTACTGTCATAATACTTGAAAAGGTATTTAGATACCTTCCTAAGTGAAGTAAATATTTTAAATGAACCAAAATGAAATAAACTGGTCATGAACCTTTGGAATTTGGGTATTGGAGGAACTGTCAAAGCCTTGGCAAGGATTTTCAGAGCAATTTCTTTCTTATCTGAAACTGAAGTTGATACCATTGTGGCTTTGTACTGACTCAAAGTAATCTAGGAACCTATTTTTTTCTATTGCTTGTGCAGAAATGCATTACATTGATTGTTGTTTTAATAGCATTATTGGATATTAATAACATAACATGATTGGATATTCTGCCATGAAGCAGAATCAAGAGATACAATTCCATCGAGTCTACCATTTAACAGGTGATAAATGTTCAGTAAAATATCCCCTGCCCTGCACCCCATGTCCATGAAAACATACATCTGCAAGAAGGCTAATCAAAAATCCTTCTGACAGCCTGTTTTTATATTTTCTTCTCCATGGAATGAAGGGTTTTATTTTTATATTAATGCATGCAATCCCCCTTTTGCAGTAAATTCCACAAAATGCAACAGGATTTCCTATTGAGTAGACATGCATAGGACTGTAGCATACTAAAGGCAGTACAGTACAATTATATTCCATATTTATTGGTATTGAACACTGAAGAAATTTAAGGACTTTTAAAAAGTTCTAATTAAGGACAAGCAAAATAACTAAAATGTAATAAAAACAATAACATACAAAATGGTGTGTGATCAATTGGTCTCTTTTGTTGCAAATAAACATAAAAAAATGAAAATGTATGTCAGTTTGGAGAATTTGATGCTTTGGGTTTCTGTGGGTTAATAGAATCTGATACACAGGACTTCAAATACCACTTGTGAATTTTTTTTAAACAACACAGCAAAGCAAGTGAAACAGGTATCTACCTTTGATTTTAATCAGCATTCCTTTGCAAGTGTTAGATATGTATATTATGTCTCTGTTCCTTCCACCTGCTTGACTGATACACTGAGGAGAAAGACCTGAGGCTAGAATTATTTTCAACTGGGAAAGCATTGCTCAATAAAGTATTATTTACTATTCATTTAAGGCTTCCTGCTTCTGGCAAAGTCTACCTTGTCATGTGTGTCAGCTAAATGTAGATGTTGCTATTTCTACATTCTATTCCTTCTTCCTACTTAGAAATAAGAGGCTAATTATACAGGCTGTTCCCTCTCTCCCTCTCTCCCTCCCTCCCTCTCTTTTGTGATCTTCTCCAAACTGCTCTATTTTACAAGGCTATAAGTTCCCCTCAAACTAACACATCTTCAGCTAAAACTGCTTGGTTGATTTTGGTCTGCCATCATCTTTGTTCTTACCTAAAACCAGCAGTCTTCAACAGGCAAGGGTGTTTAGAATCTATTATGGTTTCCTATATACCTTGTATCTTTACCTCTCCTCCTTCTCAGAGTTCTCCAGATGACTCCAGTCTGCCAGGTCAATAGCAACTACTCCTCTTTCCTAGGTGGAAATATTGCCTATGAGAAAAAGGCATTATCTTGTTTACACTCAGAATTCTACTATCAACAAAAAGAACAAAATATCTGTGGGTGGCTTTATGACTAGAATACAAAGGAGACATTGGGTTATAGGAGGCTGTTACATGGAACAAATTTAGGTTACATAGCTAAATACTGTATTTAACAAGCCAATATTTATTAGCATGCATCCCATTAATTTCACTGGGACTTGAGCACAATTTTCTTTGGTTAGGTTTACTGTGATAAAGTCTAGGCTCAGAATCACAGCTTGACAAAAACATTCTCACACAGGAATGTTCATGGAACATTTTAAACCATAAACCATGGTTTGTAGAATATAGTAGCTAGGTTCATACACCACATTAAGCTGAAAACAAACTAAGTTTAGCTTATTTTACAAAAGTGTAGCTTTAAAAAAAGTTGGAGGCAAGATGTTCTTTCTCATTGCTTTTTCCCAGTAATCACACTGATCAAGCATGTTTTACCATTCAGCGCCACAAAACTTTATAAAAGTCATTTGACTAGAGTTGGTAGAAAGAAAGAAGAAATATGTGTGCGCATCAAAGTAAGTGATTTTTTTCCTATTATACTACCTTCAGTTCTTTGAAAAGTAATTACATTTTGACAAAGTTAGTTGAAAACAGATCTAATAACAGCTTGAAATTTCTGCATGGTGGAGAATTGAGGAAGAAGTGAAATAGATTTGCAGACAAGAACTGTAGAGAAATGTCAGTTCAAGCTTTGCTGAGGATGGCTGAAAGGTAGAACAGAAAACATTATTGTTGGACATTATCTTCTTGATGAACAATAAAGATGGCTGTTATTCTATAATGATCTCTCTTTGTAGAACCCAGACCAGGGCTTTTTTTCTCATAGAACACTCAGAACGGAGTTCCGGCACCTTTTTTGGATGGAACCTTGTAGGATAGGCAAGGCGGGTTGTATGACATGTGTGAGTTCCGGCACCTTTTTCTTTTACAAAAAAAAGCACTGACCCAGACTATTATGATCAACATTTCCAGACTCCTAAATCTTGTTTTGGCCATGCCATTTTAGTCATTCCAACAATGTAAGTTATTTTTTTTTGTCAACACTAACAAGGATTGTGCCTAAAACCAAAGCTGCTTATGTGATGCTTCTGAATGCTAACAACGGCATGCCCATCTGTGTTTCCTTTTTCCACTACTCTACTTTTTTTTCCAGTCCTGTATTGTCTTTTCTCAAATACTTTGCAGGTTTTAAAGCACTGTAATTATACCATGCTATGAAAGCATGTACTGAGCCAAAGTCTATCTCTTTTTGCTGCCACATGAGGGCATATAATCTTCAGAATGGAAGCGGAGACGGCAAAAATAGTTTCATAAAGTAGTGTTTCCGGAAGAATAGGAAAAAAAAGGGGCTGGCAATGGGTTATGCAAAAAGGCAACACTGCTACACTGAAGGAAAGCTTTCCTGAGCAGATTCACATATGAAGTTGGAGAATGAAGTACAGGGAATTAGAATGGACATTATATTAATGGGACTAAGCAGTCATAGTATAGGACATGTAGGTAAATGTAAAGTAGGTACAGTTGTTTGTGTGTATATGTGGTGTTTCATGGCAGTTTACGCAAGGCAATTTTGGCATTAGTTTCCTGCCTTCGTGCATCTTCTCAGAACTGACAAGCAAGTACTATATTCTTTTTGATAAAGCAGGAGTGACAATTGCTCGAGAAATTTAACTGGTCTGTTTTCCAAGATATTTTGCAAGTATCTGTCCTAAGATCAATACAGGCAGAAGTACCTTTCAAATCTGCTTCTTTTAATCTGGTTGGATATGCTTGGGCATCTGAGGAATTCCTGAGGGAATGATTTCAGAGGTTGGTGATGTGGATTCCTATCCATTACCCCTTTGGGTCAATATTTGCCTATTCCTGATCTTTAATATTCTTTAATATTCAAGTAAGTATTTTGCTTATCTGAACATACAGAAAATGACTGGGAAAGTCATTTGGTTTTATACATTTTAATATCTTCAGTCTGTAGAGGACAGCCAATTCTCCCTTCCTTTTTGCTTACATTCCAAACCATTCCTTAGTATCAAAAATTCGTTAAATATATGCTACAGAGTAATGCTGATTCCAGATAGGATAGAGGCAGTGGTGGGATCCAAATATGTGAACAACCGGTTATCTGTGTGGATGCCACTTCCAGAAGTCCATTCTGGGCCTGGGCAACAAAAAATTAGCTACTGGTTCTGCCGAACTGGTGCAAACTGGCTGAATCACTGGATAGAGGTGATATAAAGCTGACCTACAACTTCTAATTCAATCTATGATGAATAGCATAGCATTTCCTTTAAAAAATTAGGTTCATAATTTATGGATTGCCAGTCTGGTGCTCTTCAAATGTATTGGAAATATATGTGGGCTAGGTAGTATGGGAGTCACACTTTGAAATCACCACATTGGAAAAAGCTGCATGTATTAAATGTGGGATTATCACTTTAGGATGATGAGGGGTTTGACACTGTCGTTCTATTATTTTTTTCCACCCCACCCAAACTTACTTAGGTTTAGAATATCTAAGGGCCAAGTAAAGGTGATATTAAATGAATCCTTGAATTTAAAATGTAAAAATGTATGTGAATATGTGAAATTACATACACATATTGTCCCATTTAGTCTGAAACATAGAGAATTATATTTACAGAATCTGGCAGTCAGGAATCCTAAGTAAGAAATAGACAAATCACACTGAGATTTAAAATGTAAAAATGTACTTCCCGTAGAACATTTTAAACTATCTTTGATGATTTAATTTTTCTGAACATGGTTAATGTTTTGTATTGCATACCACTTTTATCTTTCCAGAGAAATAGTTTAAAAACGGAACAGGCATTTCTACTTGGAGGTATGCTTATACTTAATAGCAGGAAAAAAAGGAAACAGGGCTCATTCTTAAATGGGATTTCCAATATTTTTCTTTGAAGTTTGCAATATAGCATTTAAAAAATGCTATATATGTTCCAAAATAATAAAACAATTGATAAATGCAGTTTGTAACATGATCATTGTTCCTGACTTGGAGACATAGTTATATTGCTATGTCATATGATATAGAGAAAACATTGCCAACTTCTGATATTTATATTTTTTTGTGTGTGTGGGGGGGGAAGGTGTCAGAACCTCCCCAGCTAAACTATTTGAGCCCTGGACCCCCTTGATTAATGTTACTGCTCCCCCTTGTGTCAGCTCTCCAGAAGAGCCTTTTAGGTGTTCCAAGCAATTTTTTAAAAAAAATTAGTTAGTTTTGTGTATCTTCTCTTTTGATCTTCAAATCAGTGCAGCATTTTGCTTGATTATATTGTCTTTATCATTCAGAGGGAATACTGAATGGTACGACTAAGTCTTACAGCCTTAGTCATACTGTGCAGTATTCCCTCTGAAGGATAAAGTCTGCATCATCATATTATTATTATTTTATTATTATTTTAATCCCATTTATATCCCGCCCTTCTCCGAAGACTCAGGGTGGCTTACAATTTAAAGCACAAATCAATGTGCTTAGCAATAGCCTTCATTCTATGTATATGCCTGCTTATTAGGGCTTTCGGCCCCATCTCAAGCGGCACTATTACAAAGTCAGCTTATTGTCCCCAACAATCTGGGTCCTCATTTTACCTACCTCGGAAGGATGGAAGGCTGAGTGAAGCTTGAGCCTGGTGGGATTCGAACCTGCACTAATTGCAGGCAGCTGGTGTTACTTAAGGAGGCATATTACTAGAAACCATACTATGAAAGTCTTGATTAAAAAGTCATTATGGTCAATAGAGGTAAATATTCATAGACTCACCTGGTGATGACCATGGTTTAAGAAAAATTGAAGTTTGGAAAATAGAAAGAGCAATTTCATAAATAGCAGGAATACATGAATGAAGTGAAATATAGAACAATGAGTATCTTGGATCTCTGTGCAATTAAGTGGAGAAGAATGGAGTAAGTCTGAATGAAGGTGAACTGATCTTAGAAAAGGGAGTTGATGAATTCCCAGAGGCAAATGAAGATGCAGGTTTAATTATGAGTGAAAGGGTTAAAATGTACGTTAGAAATATAAAATGGTGTCTTCTAAGTTGTGGGTGGATATAGAAGTAAAATTCCATAAGTTGACAATAAATTCAATGTAATGCTTCAATAAATAGTTAGATTGGAAGAACTGAGAGATGAGTTTCGGGGAAAAAATGTAGCTTCTGAATGAATAAGAGGGAAGAAAAAGTTTAGTTAAGAAATGTGAAAGGATGGATAAGAATAGGAAATCAAAAAGTGTGATAGGATGTGGGAAAAGATCTGGGTGAGGAACGTAAAATTTACACAAGCTCAAAACTTAAGAGAGAACTTTTATAAAATGTTTTATAGATGGCATTTAGATCCTAAAAAGCTTGCAAGTATGTATCCGAACTATCAGCCAAAATGCTGGAGGTGTGGTGGTGAAGATGCAACATATTTTCACATATGGTGGACTTGTAAAAAGGTTAAGGCTTTTTGGATAAAAATTTGGTGGAATATGCAGAAGATCTTCAAGCAAAAGATAAAGTTTTGTCCGCAATTCTTTTTGTTGGGTATAATTACAGAAGCCACTGTTGTGGACACTAAGTTGATGTTGAATTTAATTACAGCAGCAAGACTTTTAATAGGTCAATATTGGAAGAAGGAGGAACTGCCGACTATAGAGGAATGGACTTTAAAGTTTTCTGACCTGGCAGAAATGGCAAAGATCTCGGCTTATTTGAAAGATCATTCGCAAGAACGCTATATTATGGAGTGGAAAAAATGGATTGAATATATCCAGAAGAAATATGGGACTAAAAAGTTTCATTTAGCATTTGAATAAGTCTTCCTTTCTATTTTCTTTTTTTCCCCTATATGAAATATCAGTATTGTTTGTAGTTATCTTATATGAGCTAGAGAGTGATAGATTTAAGAATTTATTGTTGGTAGCATATGGATGTTTATGATTGTTCTTTGGTTTTATACCCTGTACTTAGCTCTGGGAAGTGGGGGGGAGGGGGGAAAGGAGGGGTAGGGGTAGGGAGGGATAGGTAGGGGAGGGGGAGAGGGGATTGTTAAAGATAAAATGTATTTTAAAACTTTTCAATAAAAAAAGTGTGATAGGATATGTATGAGAATGTTGACAGATGAGCATCTGTTTAAAAAGCCTTTTTATTCTGAATGCAGACTATAAGAATAAATCTATTCATATACTGTTTCATGTGGCAGAGGAATGAATATGCATTTAAATATGTGATTCATTTCATTGTTTATTATGAAATATCGAGAAAAGCTTTGACTATAGGACAGATCAGTTTTGATCAAGTTTTGGGGAAAAAGGGAAGAATGAAAGAAATGAGCATGAAAGTTGAATTGTTGTAAGAAGAGAAAATGCAAATACTTTATGAAAAAAATATTAGAAGATACTAACTTCTAATACTTCTGTTGAATTCCTAACAAAATGTTGGAAAGTGTAAAGCAAATAGGGGAACACTGGAGCTCTTTGGAACAGACATGCTGGTGAGGTCACTGTGTAACATCAGATTATCACAGAATTTTCTGACTATTAATGGAGGAAAATATTTGTAGTGATATAAGAAGTATTTTGGTTAGGGCACATAAAGATGATGGCTGATTGCTGGCTGAGAAGCAGAATAATCTGCAAGGAATGTTAGACTGATGGTGCAAAGTGAAGTATGAATCTGAAAATTGATGTATCGAGTTAGGGGGAAAAGTGAAGGAATATGAGTTATATATAAATGACAAAAACTAGAGGAAGTAAATTTGTGTTTACATACCTCAGTAGAATGTTTACTAAAGATAGGAAAATGGATGGAGAAATTTTAAATTATGCCAGTGCTGGTGGAAGAAAGCTGGTGGCTAGATATCATCTGTTGGGAGAAATGAATTTTGAAAGAGTAAGCTTCTGCCCAATTGGTTCTGTGGAAATGAGACTTGGTTATGCCAGGCAAAACATACAAGCAATTTAAATGCAGCAAGAATTGGTAATGTAAGAACAGTGAGTGGCAAATCAGGAAGTGAGGGAATCAAGAATGTTTGGATGCTGGGTGAAATGTGAATTAAATGCAAAAAGTGAGTGTACCGATACACTAAGGTGATTTAGTCATACAGATAGAATGAATGAAGCTATCATTGCAAAACAGATATTTGATGGAAGTTTGAATGGGCTCAAAGGAAGGGGAAGGGACGAAGAAACTAGAGGTTGAACAGAGTTGACAAAGTCTACAAAAATAAAGAGAGTTCAAGAACAAAGAACAAAGGCAGTGTACGAAGTGCTGTATGCGTGTGGTTGAAGGAAGGTTAGCTTGCCGGAATGGAAAGGTATGGAGAGATATAACAATGGTATTGGTGCAAACTAGTTTTAGCCATGTTTCCTCTTGTTTTGTTTTTTTTCTTATTTCAACCTTTACATTCTTTCTCACTCCTTTTGTGTGCATTGCATAAACTTGCTTACTCCAGAAAGAAATAGCATGATGGGCAGGTAAGCATGTGTACCTTGTCGTGCTAGGAGAATTTTCTTTAAATTGTTAAAAATGCGTATACATTTCCTTATCTGCCTCAGGGATACGTCTTTCTTCTCTGTAGCTCTCGACATATCAATTCTCTGTCCTTTATCTCCTTTATCTCCTAGAGAGCCAACGATCCATAATTTACCAACATTAACATTAACACTATCATGATCATGATAGCAACATTATCCTGGGACACATGTATTTGCCTTCATTCACAATATAAATTGTATAAATTCATAATTTCTCTGAATAGACAGCCTTAAGCCCAACATACTCCTGTATTGAATCACTGTGAGAGACCTGTTCCAAATCTTTAGAAAAAGTAGACCAGCCTGGCTATTTCCATAAGCAAAAATGGGAGAGAAAAATTTTCTTCTCAGAACTGTTCTTTATACACTTGCTACCCCTCTTGTATTTCAAGTTGGATTTCAAGCTTTAATCTGACTTCCCAATTTCTTATCGTGTCTTATATTGTTCTTTCTTTTCTGTATTTTGACACTTAAATCACTTAAAGTACTTTTACCATGTTCCAGTAATCTTTTGTGCAATTTATTTTCCTGATGCCTGCTTTCCCCTGCCCTGCCTGTTATCAGTATATCCAGCAGCTTGCTTATGCCCAAGAGGCCCTGCCTCCATGATCTTTCCATATAACAGGTAGTCCTTATGACCACAATTAAGTCCAACCTTTCTGTTGCAAAGCAAGAGAATTATTGTGAATTTTGCGCCACCGTTCTTGCTATAGTTGTTAAGTGAATCACTGCAGTTATTAGTAATACAGTTAATCAGTGACTCTGGTTCCCCATTGACTTTACTTGTCAGAATCTCAGGGCAGTTCAACCGTCATAAATACACGTCAATTGCCAAGTGTCTGAATTTTGATCACACGACCATAGGGATGGTGCAGCTATCGTCAGTGTGAAAAATGGCCATTTTTTCAGTGCTGTTGTAACTTTGAATGGTCACTAAATGAATGGTTGTAAGTTGAGGATTACTTGTATTGAAAAAGCTGGATTGCAACAGGCTATTTTACATCAACAAACAGAAAAAAACCCTGAATATGTCCCCCATTGGGCTACAGCTGAATTTATAGTACAATGGAGAGCTGGAAGACAAACTGGTTGCCAAATTTTGATTTGGGAGATCTGACATGCCTTCAGTGAATAAGACAAAACAAAACAAAACAAAGCAAAGAAACAAACAAAACATGTCCAAAATTGCCCACATTACCTGGAGTCAGGATTCACCTCAGTAATTGCAACAGAATTATATCCATTTACAAATAATATACAAAGCATGCATTCTTATTAACAAACAAATGGATAGGCTTGTTACCTTTATTTATTTTAAAACTACATTTCTGAAGAGAACAATCCTACAAATGCTAAGAGCATTTTGTTTTATGCTCTGTGGGTAGTAGGTGGTCATTAAAACAGTCTGGCCAAAGTATCAACTGCACATTGGTGGTTCCAATTTACCCCGAATAAAAAACTGAAGTGTTACAAATCATTAATGCATTTTTAAAGAAATTGCAATGAAAATAAAACACGAAATTATGAAAAAAGGGATTGTTCTAAAGCACTGGTGTCAAACTCGTGACGTGTTGTGACATATCGTGACTTTTTTTGCATTGCCGGAGCTGGGCTGGATGCGGCCTCTGCATGATGCAACCGGCCCGTGGGCCGGCAATTTGACACCCCTGTTCTACAGTATCTTTCCCCCTGGATAGAGTGGGCATTTTGGGATGAAAGTCCAGAGATAATGCATTCCTGCTATATACCCCTAAGTAGATATATAGCACCATTTTTGTTTTAATGTCCCTATGAAATAAGGGAGTTTAATTTCCAAGGAAAAATGCAAGGGAATGCACATCTATGTCATTTTAAACCGAGACAGTTTATTGCAATGCTGCCTTGCACAGGAGGAGCTTGTTAGCTTTTTCTCTGAGCTATTTTATACTTATTTAAATATTTTATGCTGCTGTCCTGTATGAGAAGATAAAACAAAAATACAGCAGTGGCACATCCTTAAGGTCATTGCTTAAATATAGACATACCCAAAGCACAGCTAAAAAAATCAGACTGATATCTGCAACCAATAAATCACAAGGAACAACTATAACTATAGCCAAAGCAAACATAATTAATCCAACACAAACCATTAACCGAAAGGTCAGGTAAACAGGACAGTCTATGTATTGCTTGATAATTGTTACAGTCATGTATATAGTTGGCTTGATAATTTCTTTACTAGTTCTAATATTAATTTTCTACTTGGCAGTAGACTGCCACCTGTTCATTATTTGAAGGAAGGATTTCATATTTATCAATTTTTATATACTGGTGAGATGCAACCTGATTGCAAAATGCAATTTTATTTTAATGCATTATAATGGGGACGTATTCTAAGATTAAAGTGTTCATGTCTCACAATATTTTTCTTGTTTTGGGAACATGTTAAATGGAAATTCTGTAATGGATGGTCCAACAGAGGATGCATTGCAGTTAAACACTATTTTTTTAAAAAAAACACAAAATTCTGCTAGTGCATTATGAAGCAAAGCAAACAATATTATTGTCATGCTCAATTATTCATGGTTTTTACAGAAAGAAATTATCGGTATCTTCAGGCTTCTGGGAGTGTTGCAGAGTTTCCCAAGCTTTCCTCCCAATAATTGGATGTATTTTTTGAGATTACCTTGTGATTCACATTAGGAAGTGCTGGTGATTTGTCCACCAAATAATCTGAGAAACTAATTTTTTTTTGTTAACACAATAACTGAAGCTTGCAGGATTCATGTCGGCACAATATCTCATCATAGTTTTAAACTGTTTTATTTCACGCCGCATCTGAACAGTAAAAATCAATTTCAGGTATAAAATCACTATTATCACCGTTATCATCCCACCAAGGCCATCACTGCCAATATAGGAATGAAGTACTTAGCTTGGTTTTATCATATATTAGAATTTAATATATGGAAAATGTTACTCAATTATCTCATTTTTCTTTGAACTCAGTCAACAGAATATTCAGCCATGACATCACTAGCTGGTGGATTAGACGATATGAAGGCCAATTTAACAAGCCCAACATCAACAGATATAGGTGCCAGTGTCCCAGGACCACAATCATATCCTATTGTGACAGGTAAGATAACTAGATACTTTAAAAAGAATGTATGTCACAAGTCGCGCTTGTGATGATATACTGTTTATGGTTTGCGATATAACTATGAATTTAAGAAATGCTAGGTTTTTTTTAAAAAAATGAAACCTGAAGGTATTCAGAGATGCCAGTAGCTTGTATTCCATATAGATGTTCTGTTTATTATTTCTATAAATAATTGCTTTGTATTTGTGAGAAACACCTTAGTAACAAAAATAACTTTGTTATTGCAAGAGAGATGAACAATTAATGCTTTAGAGACCATGTGCAGTCCACAAAGCTTATCAGGGCATCAGAAATTATACCTTTACATTTTTAAAGCACCTTGTTAAGAAGCAAAGTTCCCCAAAAGCCTAGCAACACCAAATTGAAGTACTGACTTCTTTGTGGATTGACCCACCAGAAAATAATGAAAGAAACATGTCCCTATCTGTGAAAAAAAATCTATCTGAATGGGAAAGGCGGAAGGGACCAAACAGATATCTTTGGCTAAAGGAAAGCCCTACTGTTCTTGGTAACTCCTTACTGCCATTTTTTTGTGTGGAATGGTGACTGTATTGCTATATTCTTTCTTTCTTGAGCAACAATGGAGTTGTGGTATGAAGACTTTACTGGTCTGTTTGAACAGAGGCTGTCTGAAGCTTTATTACATCCTTACCCTCTTGAATGAGGGAAGAGTGAGGCTAGCTCCTCTGGAGCCATTGCTTGAAGACTTTCCAGGCAAATTAAATTACAAATTCCCAGGGAGCTGCATGAACTTAGTGGTTGCAGTACTGGGGGAAGAACCATGGGAATATGTCCTTGCCTGTCTATAGAGATCATTTTGCTGCCTGGAAGACAGCATGTGAATTGATTGAGTCCAGTTTTCCACCCCCGTCTTTGATGAACAGGAATGATCTTTTCCTGTAGGTTCCTATTTTAGTACACTGAATGGCTTGCTATAGAAATTCTTTGCATGAACTAATTTTGTTCAGTGGGTATAACGGTCTCATGCCATCTGTATCCTCCTTGTTCAAGAG
The DNA here is from genome assembly GCF_947247035.1 of Vipera ursinii. Lineage (NCBI taxonomy): Eukaryota > Metazoa > Chordata > Lepidosauria > Squamata > Viperidae > Vipera > Vipera ursinii. The sequence continues at coordinate 197,429,105 of NC_139513.1, forward strand.
AAACAAACAAATACCCCACAATTTTCTTCACTGTACCTATTCTATTTAATCCACTACGCAGGAAGGGGAAGATTATTTATCAATACAGCAAATGTTACTGAATTTTTTTTTGTTGTTTAATAGATTTTTAAGTTTTTTGATAGGTATTTACTCTAATTTGCGGTAGCACTTTTAGCTTCTACTGTTCGTATTTTTACTTTTTAATTATTTATTTTTAATTATTTATTATTTATTATTTTATATTGTTTGTAGAACACTGGACATTTATTTTGTAAATAAAGTATTTCATGTCTCTTAATATAATAAAAAGATACAAAAACCAAAAAATACTGAAATATAAAAAACAAAAAGGAAAAATACATAGATAATATCAATTAATAATATATATTAGATTATGGATTTAAAAATAAAATGAATTGAATTTCTAAGAAAAAAATTATACCTTGACTATACAGAAAATAATTGGTAAGTTTTCCTCTAATTGATATGAAATCAATTGACAGATAGAAAATAAATGGGATATAAATGGGATTAAAATAAAAATAAAATAAACACAGATCAGCAACCTGAGATTTAAGATCTAGTTTAGCAGAGTCATTCCAGTAAAGAATGCAGTGATTTTAACTACAGCCCACTGGAAATTTAGATTCTTCATACATCATTAAGTTCCAAATATCTGATATCTAGTTCAACATTACACTAACTTCTTTATATCTTATTTCTTCTTCTCAGTGTTGCATTGAGAAAATGAATTACATTAAACCAAAATGGAACTTTGATGGGATAGGCTCAAAATAAGAAATTAAAAACCTTTCCACTATTTAAAATTTAAAATTTTCAACATTTTAATGTTGGCATCCAGTCTTTACTAAATATCTTAAATGTTTAGTACATTTCAAATATATATTTCTGGTTTAATGAAAACTGTTTGAAGATCAAGAGGCATGCAGACACACAGACAGACAAGCATAATAAACTAACACAGTCGATTTACATAAAGTATTAAAACTCACTTTTCTTTCATTGTTAGAATAATCCTGTCAATTAAAATAGCTTTAGAATCTTCAATAATAATATAATTTAATGATTAATTAAAAATTTAATATTAGTAGGTTAATAAATACTAATAATGTAATAATGATGACCAATCATAATATTTAGGAGTTTCAGATGCTTGTAGTGCATTCAATTAATCAGTTAATCAAAAGCATTTTAATTGGATATATTTCCATTCATCAGTTTTTAAGTTCTTCCTTGAAATGCTTTATAAGATTGTTAGAGAATAAGTTTAGCTAAGTTATCAATATCATGTCTTGGCTACACCCCTCAATCCCAGATTGTTCTAGTTGTCAATTACGAGATTAGAAATAAAATCTTTCTTCTCAATATATTCCAAATATATCTTGCAGTCTTTAATGGGAAATATTTCCTTTCATAGATAGAGATACAGAATAAAAATAGCTCCAAACCCCTGCCAAGATACCAAGGAAAACAAACAGTAATAAATATGTGTCCATGAAGGTTTTAGAAAAAAAAATAACCTCAGATAGATATGAAAATATGTATCAGTGATAAAGCACTAAATCTGAAAATCAAAACTCCCTTCACTATAAGAAAGTTATTTTGATAAAACTGCTGAAACTGTCAGTCCGATATAAAGTTTTCAACTGTTTAAAATACCTAAACAATTTAATATCCACATACCTCTAAAAATAGATATTCATTTAATCATACTTTATTCTTTCCCATTAAAGCATTTAATCATTTGTTAACATCAATAATAATTTGAGGTAAACATTTTGAAGTACATGCCTTTACTGACCTGGAGATCTTTCTAGAAACAATAATTCCAAGATTCTTAAAAAAAATACAAACTTTAAATGAGGTCCCAATTTTTATATCTTTCAATAGGTACATTAGATTCTATTGGACATATAATAGAATTATTCCACTTAATTGAATGCCTTGATAACTTACCAAAATATACTACATCCATCAATTTTGATAGAGAAGTTTAATAATTTTTAAAAAAAATGTATAACAGCATCTAAAAACAATTTATGTTTACCCACCAACCGTCTTATTGCCCAAGATACCCTTCAGCTTTTGAATCAAACAAGTCAGAAGTTCCAAATTTAAATTAAATGTAAAATGAGACAGCAGACATTCTTGACTGATTCCACAAAACATTCCAGTGAGTGAACAAATAATTTCACTTGTATTAACTCTGGCTGATGGAGCTCAACTAATTAAAAGGTATTTTTCCAATTCAAATATTCAGGCTTGCAGCTGATATAAATATATAACTTACATGATATCAGAGCGGAACAAAATTTACCTCTGTCTTTTCCTTCAGCCTCTCACCCAATTTGTACAATATTCTACTCAACATGAGCAATGAAGATTTTACTTGCTTTTATGTCATACACCTGGATCTGAAGTAGAAAATAAAGAAGATTTAATTAGCCAGGTTTATGCAGGTTATTTCACTGCATGACAAATGATGACCATGGGGGTGAATGTGGGGGGAAGGGAACAGAATTTCTATCTAAGTCTGATAATGAGCTAGAAATAGGTCTGTCTACAGGGTTGGAGATATAGTCCTTAGCTTGCATTTGTTGTGATCCAAATGAGGTTATAGTTAAAAAAATATTGAGTTGTTGAAATCCTTTTGTGGTAAAAAGGGTTGAATTTAAATATATAGAAGTGGAGACTAGTGGTAACTGTATGGATTGCAGACAAGTGGATCTGTGGCACATTAGTGTTAGGTCAGAATTAATTGAGAAGAATTGAACAGAAGGTTTAAATCTTCATAAACTTTCATGGTTCATAAATAGTGTGAATACATAAGAATAAGAATAAAAGTATCCTGATATACATAAAAGGACCCAAACGTGTACAGTATATCCAAATAAAATGTCGTAATTCATTTATGTAACACAAGAACTAACCAACTCTGTTCTTCATACCACTGTTTTCTTTCAATCCCATTTTTTTATTCTTTGACAATAGCTTTTGCTTTTCAGTGATATTGTTTGTGTATTTTATACACAATTTGTTGTGTATTTTATCACTATTTGTTCATCAGGTTTTGCTCCAATGTTCTTTAATAACTGGATGAAACTTACAGTATATCAGAACAGAGCAAGCAGAGTAGCACTGAAGCTAACATATTATTTCACCTTGATCAACTTTACCTGAAAGCAAGTCATTTCCATTAAATCATCAACATTATCTAAGCACACAATCCACCTAATTGGTGCTCTGTACTGTAACAGATTTTGCCCTGGAGCAACATTATACCAGCCTTCCAGGAGAGAAATAAAGAAGTTTGCTATCAAGAGGTTTCCACTCATATACTGGTTTATTTCTTTATGAAGATTAGGGCAAATACAGAGAAACAGGAGGGGTTATTTTTGTGTGAAAATGGTTTTCCTTTCTATTGTTGCACTTCTGGTTCTTTGTCCCAATCAATCAAAAAATTCTATTGCTTTCAGAGGTTTCTGGAGGGGGCACATTCAACCTAAATTGGATTATTATTATTATATTATAATTCACTAAGGCATGCTATGGTGTTGGTGAAGACCCTGGCAAGGTTTAACTTCATCGCTTGTTTGCAATAAATCAACAGTTAGTTTCAGCATTATAGCTGCCTAGGCTACTACAGTTAGAGGGAGCTGGATGGTCCAAAGCTCTTATTTCCAGTGCCTTTTAGTTTGGGACAAACTAGCTAGGCAGACAAGAGAAGTAAACATGTGAAATATTAAATGTTACGGCCAATAATTGGAAGAAAGAAACCAGGAAACCAAATAGACCAAAGGAGGATAGCAAGAATTGTAGGAGAAAGATGAATTTGTTTGATAAAAAATATTTTACGAAAGTCTTCTAATAAAGTATTACCTTGGTACCCAACTGCTTTGAAACTCATCAAATGTAATACTCAACACATTTTGATACAAAAATGTTGTCCCGGTACTCATTGTTTGTTTAATTTTCAACGCACAGCCTAGAATGTGTTGGAGTTGGCTGCCATGTGACTCACTCCATTATTCCTTATGGGAAAAAATTGTTTGGTGCTGATTATTTTTTGGTATTTATCGTGCCTCTTGGAATCAATTAACGATGAGTATTGAGGTACCACTCTATGTATACGTATCATGTTCAGCAGTGCTTAATAAAGCAATATGGTGTAAAGTTAATAGGTCTCTGTCCTGAGGTTTCTAATCTGAGGATACCAAAGATCACAAGATCAATTTACAGTCCTTGTACTAGATGATTCCATGCTTGCACACTTGATTTATATAATATATTATATTATAATGTATAATATATTATAATCTGGAAAGCAAAAACAAGATTAATATTTTGACAGTTGAAATGGTTGTCACATATGATATAGTAAGCTATTTTACTAAATATTTATAGTCACCTACTAAGCATTTAATTAGCTTCTAGTATGGTGTCCCTGAGTGGCTTAGACTATGCATATCTTGTTCTAAACTTAAAATCTTAAAATGATGCTTGAAAGCTTTGGTACATCATCATCATCATCGTCGTTGTTGTTGTTGTTATTACTATTTAGGGGGCCATTAGAGTGATATTTAAGGTTTCTTGAGGACATCTTTCTTTTCCACTGAACCCTTTCTGTGCTGCTGTTTAGGACTGAATGCCTCAGAACCAAGATTGTCCAGGAGTCCTTAATCTAAAGTTTAATTCATTGCAGGAAGAACTATAGATTTTGAAAAAAAAAGGCTTATGGGACATAACTTTTTAAATGTTCATTAGGATGCTATAAGTCAAAGAGACACAACTTAATGTCATTTAGAGGTTTTGGGCCACGTCTTTTGTAAACCTCAAAAGACTCTGTGGTCTTTATTAGGGTTTATAGTCCAAAATATCTGGAATGCACTGAATTGTTCACTAATGCTCTCACCAACTAGGGGTCAAGCAAACCAATTCTTTCTCTTTTTATTTAGAGTTTTTTTCCCCCTTTCAGATTATCATTCCATGACTCAACTGCTCTTAACAACACATTTCTAATATCATATGTTCTCTTTGTAGATCCTTTATAATTCTCATTTTTAACTTTCTGAGATAGAAGGAAGAAAAGTAGTAAATCCTGAATTTTAGCAATACTGCATCCTCCTCTCCTGATTCAAATAAAGAAAAAAGATAATATTTAGCATTAGTATGAACTTAGAATTTGATTCTCCAGATAATAATGTTTACTTCCTTAACAGTGTGTACTTTCTTGAAAGTCACAGGCAGTTTTGCATCAAAATGCCTAAACATATTTTAATTCCCAAATGTATAAATTTATCTTGGGCATTTAATTACCCATATATGCTTTTAGCTGGAATGAGACATAGTGACTGTAATATATAATTGAGGAAAAGTATTTTTGTCTTAATGTAACCGAGCTCATAATTTTATAGGTAACATCAATGAAAATCATAATTACATTGCATAATAATAATTCAAATTCATATTCAATATGCTGAATTACTACTTGGTTTTAAGTACTCCACCTTAAAAATACCTTAGACATTTTTTTTAAAAAACCATCAAAATAGCAAGTAAATTAAGGTTGCCACCTCTTCCAAAGGGAAATAAAAATCTATCAAAGCTCATTTGCATATGATTTATTTAGGCATGTATGTAAGTCTGTCGAGTTGAGAATGAGTCTTTACCTCCCCATAGCAAACACAACTGTGCAACAAACATATACTTACACTCATATACAAACATTCTTTCCATCTCCATTACAATATTAGTAACATAAAAACTTTTCATTCTGATGAAGAACATTCTGCTTGGAAAACCAGTAAGGGAACAATAATTATTTAAGTTAAAATTCATTTAAATAATTATTTTAACTGTATTATTATTATTGGTTTATATTTCATCCTATTCATGTTTATTTTGTTGTAACTCCCAGGAAAATTTGAATGGGGTTAAGAGACTAAGGAGAATTGGAGCAGTATTAGTCTTAATAAATACTAGCTTGCCTAAGATGATTTCATCTACTGGTATTAAAGAACTGATAAATTGGTGTCACCACTTGCAATCCATCTTCTGATTAAAGAACAAAGTGAAGGCAAAATTAGATACAAAGGAGAACAAAGCTGTTTCACTTTTAATCATTTTATAGAAATGATGATCTTTATCTTGATCTGACTCAGTGACATATGTTGATCTGGTGACCTTAAGTTCATGACTAACATGGACTTTGAAGTGGGAAATGCCCAATTTATCACCATACCATACAAATTCTCAATTTCTCAATGTTCTTTTTCCTCTGAAGGAAAAAGAGAGTTTTTTAATTAGTTAGAACAATACAATCAAAGAGTGTACAAAGAGAATTTACAAGTCATCTAGTCGAACCGTCTGCTTGGTATAGGAATAGACTTAATTATCCCTGACAGATGGCCACCCAATCCCATTCAAAAACTCACAACAAGGGTAAATTTATCATGATAGTTGGAGTCTTTTCTCCTAAATATAGGGCATGCTTCTAGAACAAATTTGAATGTTATGTTTGTATATTGGAATAAAAACCTTTATGCTGGATGTAAAGTGTTTGCATCTGCATATGAGCATTCCTGAGAATGAGAATCTAATCTGAGCAATGATAAATGAAGGAGGTTTTATATCTACAAGAGAAAAGAAATTTATAATATAATTAAAGAAATACATGATAGGAAAAGGCAATGTTCAGTACCCAATTCACTGAATCCTGCTTGGAAAAAATCATACAACGAATCTCTGGGTATACTTAGGGCAGAGGTAAAGTAGCAACCCAAGATTAACAGCCTAATATAAAGGAGTATGCAGAATGATAAATAAACCAGGACATACAGAAAATTGTTAATTCTGCCTTTTGTGGTCAGCAACTGTCAGATAGTGGAGAGTTGGTACCTCTGAAGGTGCATCACCAATATGTGATGAGCAAAGTATAAACTACCAGGCAGTGTCCAGTAGGTACTTTTCATCTGCAAGTTGCTGGAAATGTAGTTTAGATGGGCCAAAATTTAGTTCTGCAGGGCATTTTTAATGTTCTTAAATGCAAATGTAATCTTAAGCATGAGTACATTAGTTCTGTTAAAAACACAATAGAGGACCAAGGGAATTATAACAGAAAGAACCTAACAAAATAGAATAGACCAGGTAAGATTGGTTAACCAATCCTTTTGTATATCTATTACCAGTACAATCACAAAAACAAAAAAACACACAAAAACACCCTTCTGCTGAAATTCTGAAAATTGCCATTTCCTCATTAAATGTTGAACTTACATATAGTTTGAACTATCATGAATATTGTATCTTTCAACATCGTAGCATACGTGTTAGGACATCTTCATTTTGTGTTAGAAAACCAAATGTAGTATTATGCATTTTTTTTAAAAAAAATTACAAATGAATTGTAAAAAGCGGCAGAAATCATTGACCCAATGGAGGAAATCGTTCTGTTTCATGAAAATAAAACCACTCAATTCCTTAGTGCTTCACAATTCAGCACCCCGCAGGATATTAATGTGTGAAATGCTTAAAAGCCCCCATATTCTGGGATGAAGAGAGTTTGAGAAATGGGTTTTATTGTGGCCAAGAAAACTAATCTGGTTCTTTTGATAGGGCTGAGATCTGGAGTTCAAGCTTCAGCAGTTTTTATGAGAATGTCTAGGGACAGAGCTTGGCTTCCATTCACAAACTGACCCACGTCCAGTTTGGATTGTGAGTCCTGAGTTCTTAAGCCAACTCATAAAATAGTTTAATCAACGCAAAATAGACTGAGAACCACGCAGATAAGAGAATTATGGCCACAGTGTTTCATTGTTCTTGTTTTCAAGCCAGGCTGGAGTAGGAAAGCAGCACTGAGAAATAATAATGTAAAAAGATCCTCAGTGCAGCTGTGGTGTCAGTCTGGGCTTTGCATTTCCTAGGCAGATTTGCAGATCTGATCTGCGGTAATATCATTTGAATGAAAAAAAAAGTACTGTTTGGCATTCACATCAGCAGGTCCATAAAACTAGACCTAAATTATGGTGAAAGGAAATTTTGATGACACTTTTCTAGCCCGCTTCATTCACCAACTTGCTTGTGGTTATGGACCAGTGGCTGAACATCTGATTATAAAACTAGTTGATTTCTCTCCATCGTTTTTATGCCACATTAAATATTAAGTTAAAAAAAATCCTAGTTCTTGCTGCCTGCTGCCACGGTTCATAAGCATGCTCTCCATTTGCAAGCCAATGACATGTGCCCAGCTTATTACTGCTATAGTCAGCATTTCCTGAGCAGACCCTGATTGTTACTAATTACCTGCAATGCATTTTCTTTGCTCTGCTGTGCTGACTTCAGCGTGGTCGCTATCACTTGGAGAGGACAAAGTGGCACCGAAATTGACACCTTTGCTTGCCTCTCCGGTAAGGCACGGGGGACAGATTGACTGAACCATAGGCCATTCTGATTGCCCTTGGTTGGCAAGTCACTTTATATTAGCCATGCCAAAAATATGCTGAACAACCTAGTAGAAATGAGATTTTCAGAAATATCCATTTTGGTACAATACCAGGCAATTCTGAACCATGTAAAATAAAGTAGAAAATAAATAAAATTGAATTTCTGTAGGTGTCAGCATGATGAGCAATATTTATATTTGAAAAATATCCTTTTCCCTAACTTGGTTTCTGTACCACATGCTATGCTAAAGTTTGTAGACTGGTTATAAAATGAGTGAATAATGTGGATTTGCCCCACAGTTACAATTCCAGCACATTCCTGCACTAAAATGCTTTAAAATCCAGGTATGCACAATCTGAACTTGAAGCTTCCCCTTAAATTAGTCTTGACTTCGTGACTTCATAGACAAATCTGGTAAGTTTTCTTGGCAACAGTAGTGAAGTTGTAATACTTCTGGATTTCATATTATAAATCAGGACTTCTTAAGGGATACAGGTAGTCCTCGACTTACGACCACAGTTGAGCCCAAAATTTTTGTTGCTAAGTGAGACATTTGTTAACTCAGTTTTGCCACATTTTACTTTCTTGCCACAGTTGTTAAGTGAACCACTGCAGCTGTTAAGCTAGTAACACGGTTGTTAAGTGAACCCAGCTTCCCCATTGACTTTGCTTGTCAGAAGGTCACAAAAGATGATCACATGACCCCGGGACACTGCAAAAATATGAATCAGTTGCCAAATGTCTGAATATTCACCACATGTCCGTGGGATGCTGCAAGGGTTCTAAGTGTGAAAAAAAAGATCATAAGTCACTTTTTTTCACTGCCATTGTCACTTTGAATGGTCACTAAACAAACTTTTGTAAGTCGAGGACTACCTGTATGACAGAATAAAGGTAAGGTTAAAAAAAGAATAAGCCATTTTCTGCTTCTGGAATTTTTTTTTTTCAATTTCTACCCTATCACTTGAGAATTTGCTAATAGTGTCCTGTCTAAATACTAACCAGGTCCAACCATACTTAGCTAAAGTTGTGCACCCTGCTGTACATCTGTTAGATGACCTGCTTTTTATAAACGCAGAACTCTTTAGAACTCTTTTTCATCAGATGTAAAATATTACTTATTTTCAATTAAAATATATCTAATGGCTGCCCGTCTTCAAACACAACTCTGGGCAGCTCATAGCAACAATAAAACCCCCAAATTTTAAAAGCCACAAAGCACAATCAGAACCTGGTGCCTAAATCGGTATGCATGGATTCCTTTTCTTGAATGAAAATGGACACATGATCAAATATATACTATCTCGTATACGGTTTGTATAGTCATGGATGGTAAGGATCTGGTACATATTTTGTTGGCAGTTACCTCAGAACCCAATCTAAAACTTAGGTAAAAGTTACTTAAACTAGGGGAAGAGAAGAGAGAAAACAGAGATTAGTGCTGTATGTATGGAAATGGTTGAGCAATCACACAAACCTCTTAAGTTCCCAGCCATAAAATGAGAAAACTATTTTCTGGGAAAAAAAATAAGAGAGAAAATTTTCTAAAACGTTAATATAGAAGCATTGGAACAAACTTTTTCTCCCTTTGTTGCTGCTGCTGTTGCTACTACTACTACTACTAGTAGTAGTAATAGGAAAAATTGGATGCATTTATTCATTCAATTTCTATAGTTACTCAACTCAACCTAGTGACTCTGAGTAGCTTACAGTTTTAAAACTATAGAACAGGGGTGTCAAACTGCCAGCCCGCAGGCTGGATGAATCATAGCGAAACTGCGCCCACCCCATTGCCGGCAATAGAAAAAAAAAATTACGACACGTCATGACACGTCACGTGACATTGTGAGTTTGACACCCCTGCTGTAGTACAATTAAAAGAATAAAAAACAATAAAACAGTAAAGACATCCAGAAAATGAATACAAATAACACCAGTGGTCTTCCTTAAGTCTATTGTATTCTATTTCTACATAATTCTCCACTTTAAAAAAGGCATTAAGACTTAAACTTTCTTTGTTTTTTAAAATTTATATATCGAAAAAAATTCTTATAAAGGAGAAGATAGCTTGAGCCTGTGTCTCCAGTGTGTAGTGTCCAAGCTCATTATGGAGCGCCTTGTACATACCAACATACATTTAGAAAATCTACCATTAAGATGGAAGCAGAGTCCCCTTGAAGAATGTCACTTCATATTTTATAGGGTTAGGACTAGCTGCATGTCAATCACATTCAGTCACCTTCTATGGACTTTATGAGAAGGAGCTAGTATCTGCCATATTTCATTCAAACTTCAGTTTACACTGTAGTACAATGAGGGTATTGAACTCGGCTAAAACTCATTTTTTCCCCAGCAACATATGCTTGTGTATTAAAACTATTTCACAGAACAATTGTTAAAATTACCAAGATCATACATGTAAAGGGTTTGGAATATTTCAGAGTGTGATATAAGTGGGGATGAATTGTAGGGTTTGTTTTATTAAATTTCCTCAGTGAAGGCAAATAGTTTTGTTGCAAATAGTCCATGCCCTGGTTTTAGTAAGAAACCGTATTGTTTGTTTAAATCAGGGGTATTCAAACTTGGCCCTTTTATGACTTATGGACCAACTCCCAGAATTCCTCAGCCAGGCATGCTGGCTGAGGAATTCTGGGAATTGAAGTCCACAAGTCATAAAAGGACCAAGTTTGAAGATCCCCTGATTTAAAAAAAACCAATAATTTCATTTCTTATTTCTCTTCAGACTATTAAATGAACGCAACTTACCCAATTGATCCTTAACAACAAAATATTTATGGGGAATAGAAATATTATTACATTTATGTAAGCTATATAAACAAGAAAAAAATATTTATTTATATTTAATTTATTTACAGGACTCACCCATCTCATGTCATGATTCTAGGTAAATCATAACAATCAATAAAAATATCCTTATCCAAAAAATAACAATATCCTTATTTCACGCACCAGACCAAACTTCCTCCTAAGTCAACATCCATCCTAGCTCAGTGCCTGAGGGAAGTGCCAGACCTTCACAGCCTTCTTGAAAGCTACTTCAAAACACTAGGGTGGCCACCCAAATAGGCATACCTCCAAGGTCACATTGAATGATAACATTTAAGGGAAGGGACCTTGAGTATACCTAGTAGGATGGGGCAGATACCCTCAGTCCTGCAAATAACCTGGCTCTGTGCCATGTAGGGCTTTAAAGCTGATAATGAATACCTTGAATTGCACCTGGAAAGTAACTGAGAGACAATGCAGTCTCTGGAGCACTGGAATTCTGGACAGTTGCAGCTTCCATACGGTCTTCAAGGCTGGGCTGTCCTCCTTGGATTCAGCATGTTGCAGCCACCCAAAAAAAAAAGAAGTAATTATGAGGTGAGTGACCGTGAGCCAGGCCTCTGGAGTCCAGGTTTATTTTTTTAAGAGAAGCAAATTTATTTGTATAAAATTATGTAATATAGGAAATAAACATAGCATTTGCTAGAGCATTCCATTTTGAATCAATGGTAATTGGGTTTCAGACATTGCTTGGGACTAGAAACTGCCTTGTTGCTCTGAGGATGATGTACTGAGTAGGGTTTTTTTTTTGCACCTCAGTGACTGTGACATAAAGCATCTTGGTAAACAAGGCATTAGGCAATACTTCCACTCTTACCTGGCAAAAGAAGTACAAAATATATTGCTAGGGGACTTCTGCTTGGGCATTTGGCATCTTGTTTTGAATTTTTTCACAGCTATACGAAGTTCCCAGGATATTTATTTATTTATTTTATTTTATTACATTTGTATACCGCCCTTTCCCTGAGGACTCAGGGCGGTTTACAGGGAATTAAAAATCAAAACATACAAAAGCTAAAAACCAGTTAAAAAATATTAAATTCACCCTGTACACTTAAAAACCCCAGTTAAAATTTTCTCCTCAGCCTGGGCCCGGGAGCTCAAAGAGCCAGGTCTTCAGGCCCCGGCGGAATGATCGGAGGTCGGGAGCAGTCCTCAGCTCCACCGGCAGCTGGTTCCAGAGGGCAGGCGCTCCCACTGAGAAGGCCCTATCCCTGGGTGTCACCCGCCAGCAATCTCTCACCGGCAGAACCCTGAGCAGACCCTCCCTGTGGGAGCGCACTGGGCGAAGGGCGTTGGATGCCGGCAGCAGGTGTTCCCTCAAATATAGTTATATGTTATCCACCAGTTTACACTAACTCAGTATCTCAATGTCAAAGTTGTAGGAGGATGTTTTTGTATCAAATAAGGGTAGAGTAATGGACTTCATTGAGGCCAAATTTATTGCTGGTGCAATAAAACATTTTTTGAAACCTTTGTGATCATTCATATGGGACAAGCAATACGATTTAAGATATCAGAGTAAGAATTCATGGTTTCCAAAGAAGAGGTTTATACAGCAACAATAGCAAAACGTCTTTATACTGTTTGCCTGCAATAAATGCTTTTGTTCTTTCTTTGTTGGGTTTCACAATAAGATCATTCCAAGTCATCATAATTCTTCCTCCACCCCACCTCTTCTTCATTTTAGTGAGGGTGAAAGAAGAAGAAGAAAGCTTAATAAACAGATATTGCTCTGCTTCCTTCAGCCCTTCTGAGATTGATGCCAAAGGAGTTAAGAAAGGGCCGTTCATCTTTTAACTAGACTACCTTATTTCACCTGCTTTTATGTCCAGTCATAGAGTATGGTCAGCAATGGATGATGATCCAAAAGTGCTGAATTTATTTTGTGTCAGACTGAAAACAATATTTTCAAGGGAAGGACATAAAAGGAAAGCAAGGGAAGAGTAGGGAATAGTCATTTTGATAACTTTCTTTCATTTCAGGTCTTGGGTTTTCTTCATTTCAGGCATTTTACATTCTGCTTATTTTCATGCCTTCCCCTATAGAATAGTACCAGCAATAGAGGTGTCCCAATTTCCATAATTTATATTAGCCTATGGTATATCTGCCCCATGGCATTGTTGGGAAAAGAAAGAATGTACTAAATGAAAGGAGATGAACAAGGGAATTTAAGCGGGAACCTTTATGTGTTTAAGGAAACCTTTGTCTAATCTGGCATAGAGGCTCAAGTGCAAAGAATATATATTTTTTTCAACTGTTAAGGGACAGCTTATACATTATTCCTAAGGGTAGTTTTTGTTGTTATAAAATGCAGTTAAATCACAGATAAGTCAGTAAGCAGGTAGGTAGGCAGGCAGACAGATTTCCCTGTGTATTAGTCTTGCTTCCAAAGAATTGGAAGCGAAACTTCCGATACACAGGAAAATCTGTTTGTCTGCCTACCTACTGAACTATTACTGACCTATTGATGATTGGCTGCTTAAACATAGTAACTGTATTATATGTAAAAGTAATGTTAACGTTAATAGTTAATACAGTTGTAATATCGTGAGGTAAACACCGTGACAGGGGAACACGCGGGAGCTTTTGACAGCTGTCAAAAGCCGCCACCAAGCAAAGGCGCATGCGCAGCCAGTTGACAGCTCTCCGCTGTCAAACACAAGCACCATACCACGCATGCGTTCCAGCCACGCGGGCGAGGAGCTGTCAAACACATTCTACAGCTGATTGGCTCCTGAATCCCGGTGGGAGAAGAATGCCCGCGGATTGGCCCAGCCGGCCAGCGGCCGGCTATAAAAGAGCTAAAGCAAAACACCTATTTGTCCGGTTCTGTTAAAGTTAAGCCAGCTGTCTCCGAGTGGTCTGTCAGCCACTTCAGTAACTATAAATACATTGTCTCTAAAAGGAATCATAGTTGTTAAGGAATTTTATTTGTGCAGAGGTCTCCTTGTGCTACCAAAGAGTTGCACAGACAAGGAATGGTACTGAGAGCAGTAAAGTCACACAAGAATACACTGAGTTATAAAAACAAAAAGTAGTTTACTTTTGAGGTGGTGTAAGAACAAAAATGCACAGTCAAAAAATAAACAGTCCAGGTCATAAACAATAGCAACAGTCGAAGCTACAAAGTCTTCTTACTGGTCCAGAGGTCAATACACAGTTTAGGTTACAACAGTAGTAAACCAACAGCAGAGCAAAAACAGTAACAGTAGAGATCAGTGAATTCAGAGAGAGAGAGAAGCTACGTTCCTAGCTTCCTCTTATGGCCATGAGAACACTTACACACCCATTGGCCAATTAACTTCTTAAAGACATAGCATTATGGTTAATATATTTTCAACCCAACATTGTAGGCTAACACCATATGCCTAACAATAGTATTATGGGTTGACCTCAAAGCTTGGAAAGGAAGTAGAGCTTGGAATTAGGTGGTAAGAAAACCCCAAATGGGCCAGTTTTGCTATACATATTAAGAATCTGTTCTCCAGGTTTTGCTTTTCTTTTTCATAATACATACAATCGTGCCCTTCCTCCAATTAAAAACCTTAGATCCAGCCACTGACCTCACATAATCTCAGCTGGAAAATACAGAGATGACTGGTTTTAATATAGCTGTCAAAAGATGCTGAGGTGACCACAAATCGTATGACATTTTTCTGTGCTGACATATGCTTCATTGTTCCCTTATTACTAAGTATTTTAAAAGGTTCAGAGTTTGTAACAGCTAATTGCTGTGATTTGCAAGTGCTTAGTTCCATACAGTTGATCTTTTAACAAATGGCTCTTTCCGTCATAATCTGTATAATGTTGATCTATACAGTTGATTATTAGATATCTTCTCCAAGAGCTGTGCAGTGCTAGATTTACTGTTCCTTTTCACTGTACTTAATAGATAAAAGTGACAATGCATTTTCCAATAATCTATTTGTCACTCCGAATAGGGTATGTAATGTTAAAGGCTACAAAAAAAAGTCTCAGAAACTCTCTTCATACTGTATAGCATTCCAGTTCTGTGTGATATTTAAGTGTTGTTGTCTCCCCCTCTGAAAAGTAACAGTCTACTCGGCATGGAGTTTCTGCTGCCCTTTAGTGAAAAGTACTGTTGAGAATCTTTTCATATAACTGGTGGCAAAACTGCAACTCGGATAATAAAAGTGACACAGAATCGGTTGTGACACTCCTGACAGGACCATAACTGCTCAGTGGGAACAGAGTAAGAGCCATTTATTGTAGCACATGTATAGCTTAATAAACTTTCGGGTTCTGGACAGTGTTAGGATTGTAGGACCATGGATAATCACACTCCTGGTAATTATAATATCCTAACCAATAAAGCAGAATATTTGTAGCTCAAGGTTGAAGTGAGGGGGTCCTTGGTGCTTTCTGAGCTTGGTTGTTTTCTTGCAGAGGTTTCACTACCCAAACTAGGAGACATCCTCCGTGCACCTAGTTTGGGTAATAAAATGTCTGCAAGAAAACAACCAAGCTCGGAGAATGCCCTAATCCTTGCAGATTGAAGCTGGGTGGATCCATAGGCTAGGAAGCTATGATGAATTCTACCTTCACTTTTCCTCCTCTTTGCTACATTACACTCTGTAGTGCAGCTAAGTATTTTCAAGTCCTGAAGGCAGTGGTGGGATTCAGCCAGTTCGCACCAGTTCGGCAGAACCAGTAGCTAACTTTTTTGTTGCCCAGGCCCAGAATGGACTTCCAGAAGCGGTATCCACACAGAGAACCAGTTGTTCATATATTTGAATCCCACCACTGCCTGAAGGTGATGATTGGGAAAGAGAGATCCATACTGAGCCCTACTATGTGGGTGAGACAGGGTTGGTGTAGGCCCTCTCTCTCCTTTAATATCTACATGAGGCTGCTGGGTAAGCTCACCCATCGCCACGGGGTGAGGTATCATCAGTATGCTGATAATACCCAATTATATCTCTCTGCCCCTGGCAAATTAAGCGGTGCTGTGAATGTCTTATCCTGGTGCTTGAAGGCTGTAAGGGTCTGATAGGGAACAACAGGCTTCAGCTGAGCCATGCTGAGGGTACCATCTGCTAGAGACATATTTGGTGGATCCCAGGTTTACAAGCCTTCCGTGCCATGACATCCGCCTTATGGAACATTGTCTCCCACCCAATGTTAGTTCCAATCCTCTTAATGTTCCAGAAGTCTCTCAAGATCTGTTTGTGCCATCAGTCCTGGTGGCCCAGGGAACTGCAGATGTATTTAAGATGCTTCCATTACTGACACGGACATATACTCTCTCTCTCTCTCTCTCTTTTGTATATTTTGATTTTAATAAGATTCAGCCTTTAATATGGATTTTTATACTTTTGTAGTGGCTATTTATATATGTGTTCTTTTCATCTGATTATTGTACGCTGTCCAGAGTCATTTCTTCTAATGGGCAGCCATATAAATTTGATAAATAAATAAATAAGCAAACCTACTTTGCTTACTTCCTAAGCAGACCCCTAAAAGACCCTTAAAATATGCTCTGACCTATTTTGACAGCATCACTTTCATTTGTTTCCTACTATAATTGAGTACCAGTTGCTCCTTTGCCTCAGATAGCACAGGAGCATCCTATACTCACCATCTCTATACCACAAATGTTAATTACACAGGGAACAGTATCTTCTCTCCTTCTTACTCCTATTCCATACCTTAGAACTACTGTTACATTCTGATCTTTTAAAAACAGCAACAATTTAGAACAAGGAAAATCCCTAAGTTGCCATTCTGATGCAGCTTCAGATTTTAAACTCACTTATCTTAGTGAGTTTAAGGTTGCGCCACAATTATATTCCATCTTTCTTTTGAGAGCACCAGGTGGTGCACATGAATGGCATCGCTTTTCATTTTATCCCCAAAACGGCCTTGAAAATCATAACAGTGTCATGATTACAGACCAAAATGGAATTACGTTTGTTTGCCTGGGGCATAATATACTTACAAAGGAATAAATACCGTCCTGTAGAAAAAGTTTTTTTAAAAAAAGTTAAGTCTGTATCGAGGCAGTATCTATATTAGTTTAGTCATTTACAGTATAATTTGCAACCCTTTGAATGTGAAAGAAATCTTCATTCAGTCTAAAGAAAAAAGGGGTTTAGACAAGAGAAGAGCCATGTTATTAGGAAATGTAGCAAACAAATCAGTTGTACCCATTGACTTTAGAAGTATGGTACGTGCCAAGATCAAGGATCCAAGGAAGTGACAGAACAACTTCCACTGACAATTATTCCTTCCTGCCAATATAATTGAGAACAATAGAAAAAACAAGCAAAAAAATCCAGCTACAACTATATCATAATCGAGTGTGAATTCATTCTGTCATCTCAAGTGGAATTTTTGCAAACGGGTAGTCCACACCCATAACTGTAATTGAGTTTGGAATTATGGTTGTAAGTTGTAGTGGTTGTTACGTGTACCCACCACCTGACCATGTCTAATTTTACAATCTGTTTTTGCTGTGGTTGTTAAACCAATGCCGCAGTCATTAAGACAACTTAATGACTTAATGGTTGCTAAATGAACCCATTTTCTTCAATGGATGTTTTTTTTTGCTGGAAACTGGAAGTTAATGCCAAAAACTATAAAAAAACACTCCATAATCATGTGCCCACAGGATGCTGCAAATGATTGTAAATACGAGCTGGTTGCCAAGCACCCAAAATTTGATCCTCCCTCCCTCCCTCCCTCTCTCTCTCTCTCTCTCTCTCTCTCCATTCGCCAAAGTGTGGATGGGGTTGATTAGGAGGGCTTGTAACTCAGTCTTGTGGGGGATGGAAATGAAAACCCTGAGTTAAGAGTGTATCGTAGAATGCTGGAGTTTTGCTGAAACAAGATCTCCAAAAACACTCAAGGAAAAACCAGAACAAACACTGGCTCATAAATAAAGTTCGTGCCTTCATTGTTCATACACTAATATTTAGAGTATGGCTAATGAACATAGTGAGCTTAGGCTCTTAGTCAGAAAGGCAAATATGATTGAATAAGTATAACAGAGATCTGGCTGGATGACTGTGTGAGGATAGGCTGCAAAGCTATTTTTTTATACCATCGTAACTTTGAGTAGTTGATAAACAGGACAGTTTGTAAATGAGGTCTACTTGTAATCAGCATATTTCTGGAAAAAATTCCCCTGACAAGATAAATTGCAAAGATAAAAAGTATTTCCAGAGGCTAGAGGATATGATGGGAATCCTAATAGCCTGTCTTCTGATAATTGGATGAATTTTGGCTGGCCACACCATCAAACAGCCATTTGTAGGGGGGAAAAAGTAAGCTTCTCTTTTCAGTTTTTTTTGAAGTACAACCATTGTATACTTTCAACTAGATTTGGTTATAAATAAATTTTTATAGTATACTACAATCTGTTTTTTTAAATATTCCTTATGGTGTTTTCAGTATTTTTCAGAATTTCATGCAATATTCCCTTAAACATATCTGCAGAACAGGATTAAGAAATGCTGATTTCCAAGAACTGTAAGATAGGGTACTGTATCATATCTGGGCTGCAAAAATGTAGATGAACTTTAGATCAGGGTTTCTCAACCAGTGGTACCACCTGTGGTACATTGGCACCTGGCAGGTGGTACACGGCCATCCTAGAAAAGTGCTAGCGGGGGAGGGGAATGCGCTGAACTACTGGCAGCACCACACAAGCCTGAGCGAGAGATGGCTGGAGCTGCAGGGCTGTCAGGGCTCAGTGGAAGCACCAGGATCAGCACCAGGCTCCAGCTGGAGCGCGGTGCTGATCCTGGCACTTCTGCTGAGCCCAGAAGAAGCACCGATCAGCTGGAATGTTGCAGCATCTCCAGGGTCTTGTGATTTACATTCAGATGCTTGGCAACTGATTCATATTCATGATGGTCAGAGTGTCCCAGGGTCATGTGAATTGACCTGCTGCAACTACCCAGCAGAGTGGGGGGAATAAAAACCAAATACACCCCCACCCCCCACTGCCTCACTGCCAATCCTCAACAGAAATGCTCTCAACAATGAAAACCTCAGACAGGAGGAAGAGTGCCACTGGGCAGGCAGGCAGGCAGGCAGGTGTCTTGCTTGGCTGTGGCCTGGGGGCCATTTTTTTCAGTGCCATTGTAACTTCGAACAGTCACTAAGCGAACTAGGACTACCTGTAAATCGAGGACTACCTTCATTACTTTTTTCCTTTTTTTGGGGGGGGTGTCAAGTTTTTGACACCTTGCTAGGCGACTGGTGGTACTTAGATGTTGCCATATCCTAAAAGTGGTACAATGGGTGAAAAGGTTGAAAAGCCCTGCTTTAGATGACAGCAAGAATACACTTAAAACACAACTCTTTACTGCCAACCAGTGGCCATCTTGGACTTTGAAAAAAAGGGATAGGAAGAATATTGACATTTGTGCGCTTTGGTGTTGGAGAAAACCTCTGATAATACCATCGACAACCAAGGAAAGAAACAACTGGATCCTCAAAGAAATCAGCCCAAAGTTTTCAGTTGAAGCTCAAATGAATAGGCTCAAATTATCCTACTTTGGACATATTATGCAAAGAACTTAGCTCTCTGGAGAATGCTCAAATGTTGGGAATGGTGGAATGAAAGAGAAGAAGAAGACATCCAGCAGCAAGGATGGACCCAGTTAATGGTGGTGACAAGAACACTGTTGGAAGACCAGATTAGGGAAAGATTGTTATGGGAAAAAAATCTATGTGATTGTTAAGAACTGATATCAACTTGATGGCGCATAATTAGTCAACCAATCAACCAACCAATCAACCAATCAATGTTTCTGCAGCCCAGATCTAATAGCATACTATAAGGACTTTATTGTTAATATCATCATTATTCTATAAATTATAAAGACAAGAGCAGAAAATTATGATGAGTTCTCTTCTCTTGCATCATGGATTGGTAGTTCAATATTACTGCTAAGCTTGTAAGCCGCCCTGAGTCTTCGGAGAAGGGCGGGATATAAATGGAATTAAAATAAATAAAATAAAAATAAATATATATCTATATATCTATATCTATATATCTATATCTGTATATGTAAATGTATATATATGTATGTATGTATGTGTATACACACACATATGTATGTATGTATGTATGTGTGTGTGTGTGTGGATAGATAGATAGATAGATAGATAGATAGATAGATAGATAGATAGATAGATAGATAGATACCATCTACAAATTAGAATTGTTTGAATTGCTTTCTCTAAACAATAAGAGAGTAGGAACCATCTAGGCTTTGGGGGTAGTTGTTTCATAGAACAGGAATAGCTACTGAAGAAGCCTCCTCTGATTCCATTCACAAAACCACATGAAGAAGGATGATCTGAAGCATCCCCTCCTGTGCTGAAAATAGGCTGGATGGACTACATTTTACAGAAGAATTTAGCTCTGATCTTGAGAAGGAAGCTGAAGAGGCAAAACCATTGGTCAGTCTTGGGAAAGTTGAAAACATGAGATAAAGATGCAAAACAGCTCTGCCCTTATTGTGCATTTCTTTAAAAAGGGAGGCAGGACTTCAAGGTTATCTTAATATATCTCCAACAATGAAATAGCATTTCTGGAATCCCTGCAATGTCTATTCCCTGACCTGGCCTAGCAGAGCTGTCACATTTAGAAGAGATGGTTTGAAGGTACTTGGGAGTTGTCACATAGGCCATTCTAGGTTAAAACCAGAACTTTGAATTGTACTCAACATTTTATAATAATTAACACAGTACCCCAGAAGAACTAGTCTCACATATCTGTGGCAGCTCTCATCTTCTGACAGATTAGTGGCCAATTCTCTTCCAATTGCAGTGTAAGAAGGCCAGATGTATTCATTCCCACCCCCTTTTGGTCCCTTTGAATCAGTCTTGATTCCTGGTGACTGCCTGGACAAGTGCCTGCAATTCTTTTGGCAAACAGAGGAAGTTTGTCCTTGCCTCCTTCTTAAACCTGAGAAGAGGAACTGGCCCAAGGTCAGTAGAACTCACGGTCTCCCATTTTCTAATCCAGTGCCTTAACCACTACAAACTGGGTCTCTCTGTGTATTCATTAAGGCATAGCATACTTTCACTGGTCTGAGGCTCCTTGGTTCAGTCTTCCAACTGTACATACCTGGAAAAAAGATGCTGGTGCTTTAATAAAATTGAATAATGAAAGCCATGCAACTTTAATGTAACTCTGAAAACAGTGGGATCTTTCACAGGTTGGCACAAAAGCCAGGGGTGGGTGGGGGTTTCATGAAGCCTGAAGTTCTAGTCCTTAGGAGAGAACTTTTTTGGACTTTGAAGGAAGAGAGGAATGCAGTCTTAGAGTTTTTGGCAACCTTGGCCCTATGTCTCAAAGTAAATCTCCCTTGCATTCCCTGGGCTGGAAATAAAGGAACTATAAAAAGAAATGGTCTAGCTAATAAAGAAATTAGCACGGAATGATAGTTTCTGAAAGAAAAATTGTGGCACAGTGCAAAGGTTAAAGATTCCATTGTTTCTTTGAAATAAAATTTCTCGATAGAATGGACTATACATAACAAAAAATTAGGCATACAGACGCTGACTCATTAGATCAATATTTAACAGTGAACTTTCGGATCAGGAGAACAATAAAAATTCCCTGTGATGACAGCAATGAGAGAGATTTTTAAAAATCTACACTGGAAAGTAATAATAGGTGAATTCAATTGCCCCCAAAATAACTATGTTCTGCTGTGACTTTAATCTGTTAAGAAAGGCAATTTATTGACAACAGAACTAATTACTTTCTGGGGCACACTAAATGAAAGGGCACCTGTGACTAAGTCCTAAGTAACACATGAGGACTGGTTCAAAATTGAGCCACTAAATAGTGACCTATCTTATAATTAAAGTTCAACATGTCCATTGGAAGGATTATGCCATAAACTAGCAGACTGACATTCTATCTTTTAATGAGCTTTAAATGAAGAAATCTAGCTGGACAGAGACAGAAGATGCCATATTAAATAAACTATAAAATGAAGAAGAAAGGTAAGATATACTAGAGACATGGAAAGTTTAGTAAAAATATAAAAGTTTTAATGTATTAAAAACAGTCACTGTGATTGGATGAAAGGGAAATATCAGGTGAGATATATTATAACCAGTGAGACAAGAGGTTATAAATATTTTGCAAATCTATCTAGAATAGAATAATAACTTTACTTTCACTTTAAATGTACACTAATCGGCATACATTAAAATGAGATTTTGTTGCTTACAGCTCTCAAAGGGTAACCACCTCCAATATACACTGCATAGACATGAACAAAAAATAAATAAATTATGCATATACCCACATATACACATATATATGGTGCAGAGAAACAGCACAGTCTATGTATATGTACATGGTGAGAAAAATGATTCTTGCGAGTTTACCAGATAGATGGCATAGGGAACAAAGCTTTTACAGAATCTGGTAGCACGTAGCACTTATAAGCAATGTCTTGAATAATGGGAAGCAGGCTTCCTATAATCTTCTCAGCTGTCCTTACCACTCTCCGTATGGACCTTCTATCTGTGGCACTGCTACCACCAAACCAAACAGTGATGCAGTTTGTTAAGACACTCTCAATTGTGCCTCTGTAAAAAGTGGCTAGGACAGAAGGACAGAAGAAGAAAGATGTGCTCTCCTCATCGAACACAGGAAATGCAGGCACTGGTTTGCATGCTTCACTAAGGATGAAGTGTGGAGAGACCAAGTCAGATTGTTAGTTATCTGCACCCCCAGATACTTAATACTGTTAACTACCTCCATAGCTGCAGCCTTGATACAGAGTGGAGTATGGCTGTGCCAGCTCTTTCTGAAATCTACAGTGATCACTGGTGACGCAGTGGTTAGAATGCTGTACTGCAGGCTACTTCTGCTGACTGCTGGCTGCCAGCAGTTTGGCGGTTCGATTCTCAGTGCCTCAAGGTTAACTCAGCCTTCTATCCTTCTGAGGTCAGTAAAATGAGGACCCAGATTGTTGGGAACAATATGCTGATCCTGTAAAATGCTCAGAGAGGGCTATAAGGAACTGTGAAGTGGTATATAAGTCTAAGTGCTATTGCTACTGCTATTAACATTCAGAACCAGGTTACTTTTATTGCACCAGTCAATAGTCACATAGTTTCATTTCAAGAAGCCATCTAAATAATACAGACTCTCATGAATTTCAGTAAAATTCAGTACTTTAGATTTAAAAATTTGAACCCCCATATTGGTAAGATTCTTGCTTTCAGAAGAACAGCAATTACAAAAACCACAATTTTCTTTCTCTCAAAAATTAAATCGAAGGACAAATGATATATTGAAATGTAGGCATAGGCACCCTTTTTTGTTTGAATTGTTCCTTTCGTATGGTCATGCCAGCTTGACTTTAAAGTGATTTAAGAAAATACTGTTTGGACTGAAGTATTTTGTGAATGATTGGCAAGGTATTCACCCAAGACAGTAGACTAGCAGTGTTGCTATTGGAAAATTCCCCTGGTGCTGTTGTTCCACCTCTCTTTTCCAGAGATACCAATTGCTAATCCATTCTTTCCTGCGAGAGGAGTGAATCTTCCTGGCTATATATGCTGTTATATGTAGCAACCCAAATAACCCATAATACTGTTTGGTTATTATATGTCGTCAAGTGGTTTTCAGCTCTCATAAACACATTGGTAGATTTTCTCCATGATGATCTGTCCCTCACCTATTCTTTCACATCTCCCAATGGTGCAGCTGTGGTCACTGTAGCCAAGTTCCTCCACTTTGCTGCTAGTTGTCATCTTCTTCTCTGTCCTTCCACCATTCCCAGAATTAGTACCTTTTCCATAGAGCTGGGTCTTTGTGCAATTTGTCCGAAGTAAGATGAACATAGTCATTTTTAACTCAAGTGAGAACTCCAGGTAGAATTGTTTCATGAACCATTAGTTTGTTTTCCTGGCTATCCATGGGATTCTCATGAGTCTTATTTCCCATCAATGTTCAAATGTATCAACACTTTTCCTATCCTGCTGTTTCGAAGTCCAACTTTCACAGAGTGTCACAGAGAATACCATGGGTTGCATGGTTTTTACAGGCAATAGACATATCACAGTATTTGAATTTCTTTTCCAAGGCCTTCATGGCTGCTCTACCAAATGCTACTTTGTGGCATATTTCTAGACTGTTTGTTCTTTTGCTGTTTATGGTTGATCCTAAAAGACAGAAGCTATCCACTGATATTTTCATTGTTAGTACAAAGGCTGGTTGTTCTACTTGTCATTAGTTTCATAACCTATAACATTGCAAATGTTATAACCATCATGATATTATAATAGTCCTGGTAAACATAGCTCTAAAAGGTATTTGAGACAATGGAAAGCATTGACTCAGCTAAAGGGGTATTCCTACCTCTGGAAATAACTATGAAATTGGTAGGTTAGCCTTGAACAAATCGATAGGTGATGAATATATAACTTGAAAAAGTATACTTTGGTAGTGGAGCAGAAAAATGCATGCTGAGATCACTTTACTTTTTTGAATATAATTTTTATTAAAACTTTTAAACAAGAATATAAAAGCTAACACAAACTGATAGAAAGTAAGAAAAAATGTTGAGGTCACCTTAAAGGTGAGTAGGGGATTGATAGAAGCAACATCTTTGTCATCCAGAAATGGTTGCCTGCTCATACTGGTGACAAGGCAACTGGGCAACGCAGATAAACCTAAGTGCCAATTCAATCATACCTCTGAATCCTAGAAAATAAGACATGCTAGACTATAATAAAGATATTTTCCAACCCCAGTATTGATGGACCTGCGTGGCTAAACATATTGCCGTAAAGAAATGGAAATTCTGCAAATAGTTACTTGGGATTCCCATGAAGGCTGCAATTAGCTTATAAGCATTGTGATGTATAGGCATAACTGTCAAAATGTTTTAGCCGATACATTTCTGTGAACAATGCATGTTCTAAGATTCTTTGGGCATAGAAATATAATAATCACTGAGGCAAATCCAATCAGCAAGCCCTTCAAAAGTGGGTTCTTGGGATAAATTAAAGAGCAAATCATTGCCTCCCTGTAATTTTCTAAAGTAAAATTAAAGGGATCACCTTTCTAATTAAAGCACTCCCAAGAGGTTAGGGCTATTAGGCCTATTATATCTGATTTGCAAAAATTCAGACCACCATTAGATGGCAGCAAAGATATGCAGAACAGTGTCCTTTTGCTGCTATCTAGTGGCTCTCCTCATTTTTGCAGCCCAGCAGCATTATCTGACCTACAGATACGCATGTATAGACATGCCACAGACTGCAGTTTTAATTTAGCTTTCTTTATTAATGGATGATTTTAGCAACAAATGAGGTAGCAAACTCTCTTTTTTAGAGAATAGCATTATAGAATTCAGTGAGTGTAGTTCTTACTTAAAAAATTGTACAATTATGATGCAGTAATTCCTAGTCTGGTACATTTGGATGCTATAGGAAGCATGGCCAATTCTAAGGCCCCCCTTTTTACCCCTGTATTCTCCACCATCTCATCTAACAGCCCAAAACCCTTTCCCCCCCTTTTTTTGGTGAGGATGAGAGGAACATGAAGGCATACTTTCAAATAAAGCCTGGGACTAGAGCCACCTTACTTTATTTTCTAAAAATGAATCTGGGATCCAGGTGTGGCACAGGACATTGTCTGAATTCTTCTCTGAGGTAGTGTTTTTCTTCACTGCATGCTACCTTCCTCTTTATTTATCTGTATATGTAATGTAAAAGGGATGCGGTGGCTCAGTGGGTTAGGACGCTGAGCCTGTTGATCAGATGGTCGGCAGTTTGGCGGGTCGAATCCCGAGTGCCGCGTAACAGAGTGAGCGCCTGTTACTCGTCCCAGCTTCTGCCAACCTAGCAGGTTGAAAGCATGTCAAAATGCAAGTAGAAAAATAGGGACCACTCTGGTGGGAAGGTAACAGCGTTCCGTGCGCCTTTGGCGTCCAGTCATGCCGGCCACGTGACCACGGAGACGTCCTTGGACAAGCGCTGGCTCTTTGGCTTTGAAACGGAGACGAGCACCGGCCCCTAGAGTCGGAAACGACTAGCACGCACGTGCGGGGGAACCTTTACCTTTACTATACGTAATGTACATGTTAAAGAAAAGACAGTGGATGTGAGGCATCAGAAAGCACATTTGCACCAACAGCTCTGAGGCCTCAAGTTACAGGGAAATATTCTCAATCAATCAGAATAGAGCTGGAAGGGACCTTGGAGGTCTTTTAGTTCAATGCCCTGCCCAAGCAGGTGATCTATACCAGGGGTGTCAAACTCAATTTCATTGAGGGCCGCATCAGCATTGCGGTTGCCCTCAGGGGGCCGGGGGGGTATGGCCAGGGGGGCATGGCCTACTGGGTGGGCGTGGCTAGAGTGTGTAAGGCCTACTGGGTGGGCGTGGCCAGCTCTACATCGTTCGCATCAAGGGTGCCCATCGGGGCCTGGGCAGGAGTGGGACAGATCTGAGGGTCTCTGGCAGAAGGAGGGTCTCTGGGCCAGGGCGGATGCCTTAGTGGAAGCCTGGGAAAGGGCAGCCACTGAGGCACTTGACCGGGTTGTACCCTTGCGGCCCCTGACCCGGTGCAGATCCCAGCGAGCTCCATGGTTCTCCGCGGAGCTCCGGGAGATGAAGCGTCGGAAATGGGGCCTAGAGAGCTGCTGGAGGTCCAGCCGATCTGAACCCGACCGATTGCGGTTAAGAACCTACATTAGGTCTTATCTCGCTGCGATGAGGGAAGCGAGGTGTAATTACTTCTCCACCCTCATCGCGTCCGCAGATAATCGCCCGGCCGCCTTGTTTAGGGTGACTCACTCCCTTCTTAATCAGGAGGTGAGGGAGGATCCCTTGCAGGGTCGTGCCGAGGAGTTTAGTCAACATCTGTCGGATAAAATCGCTCGGATTTGGACCGGTTTGGACTCCAGCTGGGCAGAGTATGGCGATCAGGACACGGGCGGTCCTGTCAATGTTATCTGGGAGGAGTTTGATTCTGTGACCCCTGATGAAGTGGACAGGATTATGGGGAAGCTGAGTTCCACCACATGTTTATTGGATCCGTGCCCTTCTTGGCTGGTTTATGCAGCTAGGGAGAGGACACGAGGCTGGCTCCAGGCGGTTATATCTGCTTCTTTGAGCGAGGGTTATTTCCCCACCGTCTTGAAGGAGGCGGTGGTGAGACCTCTCCTCAAGAAGCCTGCCTTCGACCCAGCTGTATTGAACAACTTTCGTCCAGTCTCCAACCTTCGCTTTCTTACGAAGGTTGTTGAGAGTGTGGTGGCGCATCAGCTCCCTCTGGTCCTGGATGAAGCGGATTATCTGGACCCTTACCAATCGGGTTTCAGGCCCGGGCACAGCACGGAGACGGCATTGGTCGCTCTGGTGAATGATCTCTGGAGGGCTCGGGATAGGGGATATTCCTCTGTCCTAGTCCTATTAGACCTCTCGGCGGCTTTCGATACCATCGACCATGGTATCCTGCTGCGGCGTCTCAGGGGACTGGGAGTGGGAGGCACGGTTTTTCAGTGGTTCTCCTCCTATCTCCTGGGACGCTCGCAGTCGGTGTTGGCAGGGGGGCAGAGGTCGACCCCTAGGACTCTCGCTTGTGGAGTTGCTCAGGGGTCGGTCCTCTCGCCTCTCCTGTTCAACATCTATATGAAACCGCTGGGTGAGATCATTCGTGGTTTTGGAGTTGGGTATCATCAATATGCTGATGATACCCAACTTTTTATTTCGACCCCAAACCACCCCAGTGATGCCCTCGCTGTGATGTCCCGTTGCCTGGAGGCGGTTCGGGTCTGGATGGGGAGGAACAGACTTCAACTCAACCCTGACAAGACTGAGTGGCTGTACATTCCGGCTTCCCGGGACACCTGGGATGTTCCATCTCTTTCTATGGGGGGTGAGCTTTTACCCCCTGTGGATAGGGCTCGTAACTTGGGAGTCCTCATAGATTCACGACTCACTTTGGAGGATCATATAGTGGCCGTGACTAGGGGGGCTTTTGCCCAGGTTCGCCTGGTGCGCCAGTTGCGGCCCTATCTGGACCGGGAGGCCTTATGTACGGTCACTCATGCGCTCGTGACCTCTCGCCTAGACTACTGTAATACTCTCTACATGGGGCTTCCCTTGAAGACTACTCGGAGGCTCCAACTGGTACAGAATGCGGCCGCGAGAGTTGTCTTGGGAGTTTCCCGGTACTCCCATGTTACACCTTTGCTCCGTGAGCTGCATTGGTTACCAGTTGTCTTCCGGGTAAGGTTCAAGGTTTTGGTTATGATCTTTAAGTCCCTACATGGCATGGGTCCGCGATACCTCGAGGACCACCTGCTGCCGGCATCAACTCCCCTCCGCCCTGTGCGTGCCCACAGAGAGGGCCTCCTCAGGGTGCCCCGGCATTATGGAACCAACTGCCGGTTGAGCTCCGGACGGCATCAGACCTCCGATCCTTCCGTCGCGGGTTGAAGACCCATTTATTTGAACTAGCGGGTCTGGCCTGATGGGGGTATATGGGTTTTTATAGGCTTGTTTTATCATTCTTGTTTTAACTTGGGCATTGATTTAATTGTCTTTTAATTTTTGTATTGTTATTCATATATGCCCTGTGAACCGCCCTGAGTCCCTTAGGGAGAAGGGCGGTATAGAAATCTCAATAAATTAAATTAAATTAAATTAATTCCCTCACTGTTTCCAGGATGGCTTCGCGGGCCGCATGAAACCACTTTGCGGGCCGGGTCTGGCCCCCGGGCCTTGTGTTTGACATGTCTGATCTATACTATTTCAGACAGATGGCTGTCCAATCTCTTCTTAAAAACCTCCAGTGATGAAGCACCTACAACTTCTGAAGGCATGTTGTCCCACTGGTTCATTGTTCTCACTGTTATGAAGTTTCTCCTTAATTCCAGGTTGCTTCTCTCCTTGATTAGTTTCCATCCATTGCATCTTGTCTTGCTTTGGAAAATAAGTTGACCCCCCCTCTTCTTTGTGACAGCCCCTCAAATACTGGAATATTGCTATGTCAATTCTAGTCTTTTTTTCCTCTAGACAGGCCATACCCAATTTCTAAAACTGTTCTTCCTATGTTTTTGTCTCCAGGCCCTTAAATCATCTTAGTTGCTTTTCTTTGCACTTTTCACAAAACAAAAGTGATGGGGTAAATAATATGAAAGTATAATAGTAATAATGAGTGATGCCATGAATTCATTGCTCACATGGTCTTGTTTAATGGCTAAGGAAGTACTTCAAGAGAGAGTCAATGAATGGAGTGCTTAATGTTAAGAGGAGGTTAAGTAGTAAGTCTAGACTGGCTAGAGTTGAGAAATAAGGATCATGGTGCTTCATGAAATAGGGCCGGTTGAAATTTGTTACTATGTTCTCTCCAAAGTATTGACAGAACTTCATTTTCTCTTGCATTTTGCAACCTACCATAATAGATCAGGTATATCCCCATACTGTGAAGAAAATGCACAAATATTAGAATTGAACAATGAAGAGCTACTCAAGTTTCCCTTAAATTGGGTATCTGCATCACCAATACCTTATCTCCTTTCACCTTATAATTAATTACATTTGAATTTGGTTACTCCATGCATCTGATGAAGTGAGCTTGCAAAAACCGATGCCTTTTAATTTAATGAATCATGTTAGTCTGAAGAGCTGCTACCAGACTTTCTGGCTTTTGAATATCATAGACAAACACAGCTCTCCTCCTACAAGTTTCACTGGTGTTTTCACTAGAAATTGGGTACCTCCTTCCTAATAAACCTGCTTTTGCTTGGTTTGCATCTTTGTCTGCACAGGTAACTCTGTATGTGGCATTAGAAATCTAGCCAGCAATGTCCTTTTAAAGACTCAGTCATCTGGTTTACCATTTTCCTTCCCAAGAACCAGTCAGCACTCTAACACCTGCTGAGCTGAGCTGTTTTGGTGCTCTCCCATCTAGCCTCCACGGCTTTTTATTGCAAACCTTGCAAGTTTGCCAGTACTCGTCTTTTATTTATGGATGAACCTGTTTGAGCTAATTTGGAATCCACCTACATTTAGAAAATGAGTTTACTCCCAATATTGTAAGATCACAGACTTTACTTGCTACTTCTGTGGAAGTGCTCTAACCAAATTTTCAACCTTGTTACTTGCAGAGGAATAGAAAGCATTGTGCTTCCACTGATTCTTCACTTTTGGAGCCTGTGAAGTCCTCAGATTGTGCTCATTCTGTATGCAATTGGAAGGTTGGAAGGAACAGCATGGATACTTAGCTAGTAATCCCAAGATATGCAGGAACTAAAAGCCTTTAAAGAGCTAGAGAGGGTGTTTGTGATTTCTTTCTCTTACACTCTCAGCCCCATTCTTTCTCTTGAGCCCGGAACTGAAAGAATGGTACAGGTAATCCTCTACTTGCAACGGTACATTCAGTGACTGCTCGAAGTTACAACGGCACTGAAAAGAGTGACTTATGACCATTTTTCATACTTATGACCGTTGCAGCATCCCCATGCTCATGTGATCAAAATTCAGACCCTGGGCAACTGGCATGTATTTATGACGGTTGTAGTGTCCTGGGGCCATGGGATCACCTTTTGTGAACTTCTGACAAGCAAAGTCAATGGGGAAGCCAGATTTCACTTAACAACCGCATTACTTAACAGCTGCAGTGATTCACTTAACAACTGTGGCAAGAAAACTTGTAAAATGGGGAAAAATTCACTTAACAGCCGTCTCACTTAGCAACGGAAATTTTGGGCTCAGTTGTGGTTGGTAAGTTGAAGACTACCTGTATCTGGCTTCTCACATCCTTTGGCAGTGTTTTGCATATTGGATATTTTTCATCCAATTTGGACAGGAGAGCTGATAAGCCGCTGTCACTCACCTAGCTTGGAAACAGAGAAGGGAGTAGGAAATAGCTCCATATAGTCAGTTTTAGAATTTCAGAATCAGGGAGAGGATCCTGTTCTCCAGGGAAAGAGCTTGGCAAGGACAAATGGCTGGTTGTCCACAAAGCTATCCAAAATTTGTTGACGGAATCGGATTGGTGGGAGTTTGAAGTGTTTCTTTCTGCCACAGTACAAACTTCCTTCCTGGAGGCATTCTTTTCTTTTGACCTTTATAATTATTCCTGTTCAATCTTTCTTCATGTTATTTTTCCTTCCCCTCCTCTCCAGAGTATTAGGGAAGTGAGTGAAATTGATGACTAGAACGTCTCCAGTCTTTATGATGATGAATGACTTTCACTGCCAAAGCTTTTATTGTCTGTGATTTGGGAAGAAGGGGGAACTGATTTATCATGGCTCACTGTCGTGGCGTTTAATACAGTTATAAATCCTGACGTCACCCACTCTCCAGCAGAATGAACTACACTGGCCAGCCACCCCTCCTTTCACCCCTGTCTTCATTAAACTTTTATAGATTCCCCCCTTTTTTTTGAAGCGCTTTGCTTGACTGTCACTATTATACTCATCAGAGGGTAGCATTCAGAATGTAATTTAAAAGCATGGGAGTCCCCAACAGCCAAAATTTCCACCAGATGCTCAAGTGGAAAGGCAGAGACTAGGAAGGAGAGGTGGGGCAGGGATCACATCAAATGTATGATTGTCCAAGGTGAGCATGGAATTTCTACCACGAAAGAGGATGCAATAGAACAAGGCGGGCAGCCTTTGTCACAGAATATATTCCTAAATATTAAAAATTAATAAGCATTCCTTGAAGTCAAGGTTAACTTTTGGTGACTTTCGTTTTCTTCCTTTCTCTCCCCTGCTTCCCAGAATAATTTATAACCTGAAGATTTCCTGTTAGTATAATATAGCCTAGGCTATGTTTAATTTAAAAAAAATTTTTTTCAGGTACTGTGCCTTGGTGTGAAAATAACCTTGGATAGCTCTTTAAAAGCATTTCTCTATTTTGGTTACATTTTTTTCATGAAACATTTCTCAGGATTTTTGTACGGTTTTGTTGTCCTTTTGATGTTTAGAAATCTGAATCCAACTGACAAGCATTTATTCATGTATTTATCGTATCTTCCTATATTACAATTCACAATTCCAAGAACAGTTTAAGATCCATTGTAATAACATTAAATGAAAGGGACGGTAACTTGGTTTGCTTTTCACAGACCTTGGAAAGGATATAAGAATAATTCTCAAAGTACCATATGAATGGTTTGTAATATTTTTATTTGATTTCACATCCTAATATATGTTAAAAGATTTTATTGGCGGGTAACAAGGCACAAAGCAAACAAGAAATGAAATACATATTTCTCTGGCGCAGGCAGAACGGACAGAAACAGTATGTAAAATCTGGTATTGAGGAAAAACATAGTGATTTACATTGCAGAAAGCAGTAACTTTTCTGTTTCTTCTGCATTTAGTTTACAGAAATCTAAAACGAATGGTTGTCATTTATTTTCTACCATATCGCATATCTTGCTTACTAAAGAGGAAAGAGGCACTTGGTGTTCTTATTTGTGAACTGTGGCATTGCAATAACTCTTGAGGCAGTGCTTAGGTCAGGGTGAAGTAAGTATTATCTTTACACACCCTAATAAAAACCTTATTCACTGCATTTAAAATTATCTTGAATTCTGATGTCTCTCCATTCCAAATTAATTCCAGAGATGCAGATCATAAATATTGATTTTGTGAAATAGGAAATTTAACATGGGATTAACTCCTCTGTGACATAAACCAATTGAAGTTTTCATTCCCATGGCTTTTGTTGTTACTTTAATCATTGACTTATAATAAATCTTTCTGGTTCATAATTTTGACTATCTGTCTGCATTATGAAAGATTTCTTTGGTGAATTTCTTATGCTAATATAATTTTTTGAGAACCTATTCATTTTATGCTCCCCTCACTTCTTCAAAACATACATCCCCAGGGAAGGCAAAACATTCACTGCTTTAAATAAGGAGCATAGAAGCAAATTCTAAATAATGACAACGCTTTACAGCCAGGACTATTCATATTGTATTTTCAATTTGAGAACAAACTGATGCAATCTCCAAGTGTTCGGTTAAAACAAAATAAATCAAGTTTTCTTTCTTTTCTCTCTTCTGTGTCTTTTGATTGTATCAATGTTAAAAATAATTTTAAGAAATCACTTGAGCATTTCAATTTTTTTAATCCTAGTCAGTGGTGGGATTCAGCCGGTTCGCACCACTTTGGCAGAACCGGTAGCTAATTTTTTGTTGCCCAGGCCCAGAATGGACTTCCGGAAGGGGCATCCACACAGAGAACTGGTTGTTCACATCTTTGAATCCCACCACTGATCCTAGGGTATAATTAGCTGTACATTAAACTAGTTAAAAAGGCAAAGGTCACCCATCCTCCAAATAAATATCATGATTATTTTGGTCACAATCACCTGAATGATATCATTGTTTATAATAAATGTTTTGATTAGCAATCTACCCATTTTAAATTTGAGCATAAATAAAATATAGAAATATATATTTTAAAAATTCCAAGTTAAGCAGCCATAGGATGGACCTGTTTCTTCCTCTGAAGTGACAGAAACAAACATGTATGATTGAATTCTTCTGACAGCACTTTCAGCATTATGTCCAAATTCTAATACCGTGAGACGAAAGCAAGGAAAGGATCTGGAAATGGTGTGGCTGGGTTGAGAAGGCATCTGAAGAGTTAATGATCTGTGTCCCTGAGCCAGAAACTCTGGAAGGCAGGAATAAAGTATCAGAAAGAGTAGAAAACATTGGATTTCACTGTGTTAATTGGCTGCCAAAAGGACACAGAGAATGTCAGTCACTTCAGTGTTGGGAACAGTGTAATAGGGCATACTGCTTTCCTCCATATAACTACAGTTTAAAAAGTGCTAACAAGAACACTAAGGAGAAGGAACAATGCTACAATATTTGGGCAGATTCACTTGCCTAATAGAGGAAAATAGAGGTGGTGTTTTCTTTAGATAGTATCATTTGGAGGTTCCATTATTCTCTATTTTACATATTAAAAAGATTTTCTGCAATCTGAGAAAAAAAATGGGAGAAGCAGTGGAAAGACACTGGAAGGTGTGTGTGTGTGTGTCTCTGTGTGTATTTGAGACAACAATCAAATTGTTATTGGTACGTTGTTTGTAGTTATGTTAAAAGAGAGTTAAAGCGCATTATGAATTTGGTTAATTGTATATTATGCATAATTTTTATTTAGAATATGATTATTGTAACTATAATCCTGTATTTAGCTCTGGGAAGTGGGGGGGGGGAAGTGGGTGGGTTTGGGGTGGGAGGGATTTGGGGATATATTGTAAAATTTTGTTTTTGTAAAACTCTTTAATAAAAAAACCAATCAAATTGGTGTAAGAAACTGCAATCTTTGTTGCAATATCCCAGCTCTATATAACCTTTAAATATCCAATTCTAAGGCTGGCCTTGTTGTAGGGCAGATAAAGGTGACATTACACTGGACATTACAGGTTCTGAAAGGAGTAAAAACATACTCCAACCAAACTGTTGACAGCACAAGGATAATATCCAGATACCTATAAAAATCAACAGTATAGTAAAGAATAAGAAAGCGATGATGGCCCATCATAATAATCTTTCATCTACTTCCATTTATATACAGGTAGTCCTCAACTTACAACAGTTCATTTAGTGACTGTTCGAAGTTACAATGGCACTGAAAAAACTGACCAATTTTCACAGTTATGACCATTGCAGCATCCCCATGGTCATGTGAATTTACATTCGGATGCTTGACAATTGCTTGATATTTATAAGGGTTGCAGTGTCCCCTGGGGTCATGTGATCATTTTTTGAGATCTTCTGACAAGCAGAGTCAATGGGGAAGCCAGATTCACTTAACAAACATGTTACTAATTTAACAACTGCAGTGATTCATTTAACAAAGATGGCAAGAGAAGTCATAAAATGGGACAAAACTCACTTAACAAATTTCTCACTTAGCAACATAAATTCTGGACTCAATTGTGGTCATAAGTCAAGGACTACCTGTATCTACATCTCAAGAAGAATGATATCTACAAAATGACATAATATTGGTTTTGGTCAATACAATATTTGGTATAATCCAATAAAAGCTAATCTTAAAAATAAATTAATAAGAAAGTAGGCCATACATCGGAACTAATCATAGAGCATGTTCTATAAAATGGGATAAAATTTTGTTACAAGGTCTTTTGAAGAAATTGGAGTGCCCTAAAGCAAATGATAGGATTCACACACAAAGGATTTTTTTAAAGCTTTTCATACATCCCTCACTTTATCTTGAGGCCAAATAGAGTCCTGAGCCATATATAGCTTTATGCCAGATGATTATGTCAGTTTCTATTAATATGAGTAGATGTCACTGGTGGTATAACAAAGGACATTTGGAAGATTACTTTGAAATTACAAGACATAAAACAACTTTTCTCAATCTGCTGCCTTCTAGATGTGATGGAAATATGCTGGAATTGAAGCTTTTCACACATG
Source organism: Vipera ursinii (assembly GCF_947247035.1). NCBI lineage: Eukaryota > Metazoa > Chordata > Lepidosauria > Squamata > Viperidae > Vipera > Vipera ursinii. The sequence goes on from NC_139513.1 coordinate 197,464,858, forward strand.
AAAGGTGTCAGGTTATTAAATACTGTACTGTATTAGATATCTTTTTTTATGATAATTGTCCTGATAGTAGGAACAAATATTCCCATTAAATACTGGACTAGTTAGATTTTTCAAAAGGTAATTTACAAAAAAGGGAGGATGAAGTGACCCCATAGAAGCTGATATATTACAAGTTCAAATTGCTGTTACTTTTTAATCATTTCCAGAACTGGTGGTAAAATTCTCATTTTGCATCAAGTTGGGCACTGCATCTTTGTGTGTGTTATAGTTTTATAGCGGAATAGTATAAACTACTAGTTCTTTAGTAGCCTTACTGTTCTGCTTAAAATAATTTATTTATTTTTATTACTAGACAGTATTGAGGTGTATCAAAATTAATGATTAAATGACTAGTTCCCATCAGTCATTTTGGAATTAGAAATATGGATTATTTTCCATTTAACAAAAAAAAACAACACCCTTGGATGGTAATTCTAAGTCCTTTTTTTAAAAAACAAAAATAAGGCTCTTGATTTGTTTAAATTATTTCCCACAGTTTATCACCCCAGAATAACCTTGTAAACTAAATCATAATAATTGGATCAGAATTGTGGAATACTTGAAAGTTGTTATTCCAAATAGAAGGTGGTCTTTATAATTTTGCATTTTCTAATATTGGTAGAGAGCTACTAGGGAGATGGCCTTTAAGTGCCTGCTGAGCTGTTCTTATTAAAAGTATTGCTATGCTACTGCAAAGAAACAATAGAGGGAATGTGTGTTGCTCTGGCACGCGTTAAGAGCACTGATCAAACCACATGAGATCCCATTTCGGGCATAATGTGCATCAGAGGGCAAAATTAGATTGAGAAGTAAATGGAGCCTAAAATTTCCATAGCTTTATCCGTCAAAAAGCTGTTTCATTGCATGGTTTTAATTCTCCTAGTTCTTCCATTCAGTGCGTATAGCATGCTGGCTGCAGTACATTTCAGAAATAATGGGGTGAAAAAAGCCCACTTTTAATTTGGTGGTGGTGGTGAGGTGCATCAGGGCAGTTCAGTACTGAAATGGAAGTGGATATGAAATGAACAGTATACGTTGCACCTAAGCAGAAAATACTTTCTGAGTTATTAATATTTTATGCCTTTGTAGATGTGATTTGTTCAATGAAATTTTCATTTCATTCCTGATTGCGAAACTCTATAATGAACATCGCCTACTCTGTGTAAAGCAAATATATCTGAGACAATTAAACTTATCCTTCATGGTATGCTTAGTTATTTATTTTTAAGACTTATTTTGATTCAGTTTTCACTAGGTCTCCAAAAAAATAAGAGTAGAAGAAATCCATAAATTGTTATTGGTTTGGTTATTTGAGATCTGAAAATAATTCCTGATGTCAGCTCAAAGCTAACACAGGTTACCAAGCAAAACACCCAGGACAAGGAAGAGTTTACTTCTGAAATGATGCAAACTGATAGTTTGCCGTAGCTGACATGAAGGATTTTTCCAAAGTAGGGACCAAGAACTCTTTGTGTTCTTTGCAGCACTGTTTTATCTGTGAGTTCTGGAACTGTGAATGGCATTCAGTTTATTGAATAGAACCATCCAGTACTTTTTTTGTAAAAGAAAAAGGTGCCGGAACTCACACATGTCATACAACCCGCCTTGCCTACCCTACAAGGTTCCATCCAAAAAAGGTGCTGGAACTCCGTTCTTAGCGTTCTATGACAAAAAAAGCCCCGGAACCATCTAATATTTTGTGAAGTAAAAGGAAACAGTATCATTGATCTTGTAACCCCTACTTCCAAGTTCAGCCTTAAAGATCTGAATGTGCTATAAGCTAGTGGGTGAAAACATGTTTTGCACACCGCTGCTCAAGATTCAACTGCTTGTTTTTAAATAAAGTTGGGGAAGACCCAATCTGAATCCCTGGAAATTGCCTACAGTTCAGTGCAGATCACTCTGAGTTGAAAGGAGTGGAAGTCAGGGCAGAAACAAGGCAGTTTCTCATTTTCCTACACAGCTGCTTTCTTTCTAAACGTTACAGAGATTAGAATCCAGCCTCAACTACTGTCTCTCTCTCTGATGAATTGAATTGCAAAATCTATAAGTAAATAAGTCGGAGGATTTTCTTTAGCAAGCTGAGAGGTTTGGCAGCAGAATATTTGCAGTATAAAATTTTCTTAACAAACAAATGTTTATAACCAATTATCCTTATTCAGGTTCATCAATCAATCAGAATAGAGTTGGAAGGGACCTTGGAGGTCTTGTAGTCCAGCCCCCTGCTCAAGCAGGAGACCTTATACCATTTCAGACAAGTGGCTGCCCAGCCTTTACTTAAAAACCTCTAGTGATGAAGCACCTACAACGTCTGAAGGCAAGCTGTTCCATCAGTTAATTGTCCTCACTGTTAGGAAGTTTCTCCTTAATTCCAGGTTGCCTCTCTCCTTGTTTTAGTCTCCAGGCTTTCAATCATCTTAGTTGCATTTCTTTGCACTTTATCCAAAATCTTAACATCTTTTTTGTAATGTGGTTTTGTAATCTTTCTTGTCAATAGCCTATTGTGCTTTCTTGGTCAATAGCCTATTCAGAAAAACAGACAACCTTTCTACGGTATGAGTGGAGTCACCATCCTATAGGAGTGTTGTGATTCAGGGTCAGCCTGTGGGTTTGGCAGTTGGGTCAGACGACTCAGAGGAGGAGGAGGAGGGGGGTGTTGAAGAGCTTGATGAGAGCCCCCAGCCAGGCCCCTCTCATCTGGTCACGACGCAGACCCAGCTGTGTGAGCCTGACAGCGTGGATGAAGATAACCCACAGCTGGCCCTGTTCAAGGACGCCCGACGCAGGAGGCAGTCAATCAGGAGTAAACAGAGGAAGGCAATGGGGCTCCTCGGAAGGAGGCAGAGAGAAGCCACGCCCTGAACTGTATTTAAAGGGGAATGCGTGGGAGGGCTGGTTTGCTGAAGGCAACCGCTTGAATAGTTCCTGTTTCATAGCTCCTATTTCATGGTTGGTGTCTGTTTTATGTTAATAAATTTGGCAGGCTTTATTCCAGCCTCTTGCCATTTGTAAAGGGGTTGTCCCTGCCTTTTCTGCAGGGCCGGTAGCAGGCTGGTACAGAACAAGGTGGGAGGGTCTCAGGTGGTATGAATTAATGCTCATGGGATGCCTTAAGTTAGGTTTCTGTTTTGTTTTGTTTTTGCATTCTGATATTATGTAGAAAGGGACACGGTGGCTCAGTGGGTTAGGACGCTGAGCTTGTCGATCAGATGGTTGGCAGTTTGGCGGGTCAAATCCTGAGTGCCGCGTAACAGAGTGAGCGCCTGTTACGCGTCCCAGCTTCTGCCAACCTAGCAGTTTGAAATCACGTAAAAATGCAAGTAGAAAAATAGGGACCACTACGGTGGGAAGGTAACAGCGTTCCGTGTGCCTTTGGCATCTAGTCATGCCGGCCACATGACCACGGAGACGTCCTCGGACAAGTGCTGGCTCTTTGGCTTTGGAACGGAGATGAGCACCGGCCCCTAGAGTCAGAAACGACTAGCACGCATGTGCGGGGGAACCTTTACCTTTACCTATTATGTAGTATTTAATGCTATTCCATCCTGTTACTGTAAACCTTCTTGACCCATTCATAAATAGTTGGTATGTAAACCTATGTATAAATAAATAAGATAAGAAGCTAACTTTTTGGGGGAAAAAGCAGATTAGCAGTAAAACATATGGAGATCCATTGTTTCTTTGCTTTATTCATTATTTTATTTATACAGAAGTATTATCATATACAGGTAGTCCTTGACTTACAAAGTTCATTTAGTGACTTTCAGTTACAATGGAACTGGAAAAACCGACCTATGACCATTTCTCACACTTACAACCATGGCAGCATTGCCAAGCATTCTGACAAGCAAAGTCAATGGAGAAGCCAGATACACTTAACAGCCGTGTTACTAACTTAAGAACTGCAATGGTTCACTTAACCAATGTGGCAGGAAAGGTTGTGAAATGGGGCAAAACTCACTTAACAAATGTCTCACTTAGCAACAGAAAAGTTGTGCTCGACTGTGGTTGTAAATTGAAGACTACCTGTACAGAGTTTCTGCTGTTAAGCAAGGCAGCTGTTCAGTAAGTTGTGCCCAATTTTATGAACATTTTTGCCATAGTTGTTAAGCAAATGACTACAATTGTTAAGTGAATCATGCGGTCATTAAACAAATCCAGCTTCCCCCATTGACTTTGCTTGTGGGAAGCTGGCTGGGAAGGCCACAAACAAAAATCACATGACGCCACAATGCTACAACTACCATAAATATATGCCACTTGCCAAGTGCCCAAATTCTGACCCTTTGGCCATTGAGGATGCTGCAATGGTTATTAACTGTGAGGGCTGGTCATAAGTCACTCTTTCCAGTGACAGTATATCTTTGAAAGGTTGCTAAACCTGCATAGCTTTTACAAGGAGAGAGAATGCTGTCCCAAGGGTTGTATAGTCTTTAATGCCATTATTTCAGCTACATATCTCTGGTTTTTTAGAAGGCTGTGACTGAAGACAGCAAAGCTAAAGAAATTATTTGTTAGATTCAGACAAGAGACTGATATAAATATAATAAATGACATGGGGTTTAACCTGGCTAAAGTTAATATATTTAATTTTCCCAAAGGTGTTTTTTTTTCCCTAGAGGCAACTGGATTTTCTTGGTTTTCTTTGAAGACGTGGATGAGAAGCAAAATGTCTTCAAAGGAAAACAAAAAAGTCCAGTTGCCTCTTGGAAAAGCACCTTTGGGACAACCGTGACCTGGATGACTTGAGAATCTCCATAGATAGATAGATAGATAACCTTTTATTGTCATTTTTTAAAGTTTCCATGTTTAGACTAATTCTTAGGGTTGAACATAGGCTCTTTATTGCACATAAAATTGCATCGATCAAAGACAATGGGTAGGTACAAAATTATGACTGAGGATGAAAGCTAGAGAAATTAGGATATTGATAGGCATTGTTAGACAGTGGATGCTCGGATTCTATAGCATTGGAAATTAGCAAAAGGTGTGGGGTTTCTATCGTTATGTTGTACCCACCAAATTCTGAAAGGGATAAAAAGGAAGTGGATGTACTTTTGTTATATAAGCATGAGAATCTCGGCTTACTTGCTTTTGTTAAATGTAGACACATTCTGTTTTTATCATATTTAACTGGCCACATTATTCCGTCCGTCCTTTCTACAGCAAACATGTAATATTCAGTCACAATAGCGCTTGTTAGTATATTATTTCTCACTGTGTTATGGAATACAAATGGGGGACTGCATTACTTGTTTATAGCTTCCTTAAATTGTAATGGACAATATATTTATCAAAAACACAGGTCAGGTAAATATTTGGGTTTTTAAAATTTATTTATGTTTTAATTTATTAACATTTCCGGAAAGCTACCGAAGCTCACTACAAGGGCATTTGTCCAGTTGATAATATACCCACATGGAACATTGACCCAATGAACTGAAAACAAAAACAGAATCCAAAACAAAAAAAACAAAACCCCTGAAGTTGGTACATTTGCAGATACATCTTTATTCTCTCTAGTTCTGCTTGCAGCGAGGGACATTTGTTCTGTGCTGCTTTCTATTTATATGTAGAAGAAGCAAAGATGACGGAGACAGGAATCGATGCCTTAGCATTACAGCTTTACAGCAGTAAGGGGCTATGATTTCAGCAGGATTTGTGGTTTGAATGTTACAGCTTTTAAATGGCAGATCCCGATAGCTGCTGTCACAGACAAACAGCAACAGTGTCGGTGGGTACTTCTGCATTTCAGTGCATCCTCCAGTAATTTTTCCCCCACTGCTCCCATTCCCTGGCTGCTAATTTCACGCAGGCACTTAAACATGATGGATAATTGTGTTCTGCTTATCAATGTTTAATTTAAGGGCTGTTCTGTCTGACCTGGATGCCCTCTGCAAAAAGCTGTGCCTCATTATTGATTTCACGGTCACACCTGTGACATTACCTGTTCTGTAAAAAGAAGGCTTTGACATTCCTGAGAGGCCATGGCAGCCAGACTTAATTGTCAGAAGAATAATCGAGTTAACAAAATCATTACAGCTGATCTGGATGTTACTACTATTTTATCTTTCCCCTAATTAGGTGCAGGGGAGCTCAGAGATCACCACTAGATTGGAGTTGCACCTACATTGGGATCTCAGTAACCAACAAAGGACAAATTATCTATTCTTTTTTTTTTTTGACAAAGAATAGATATTGGGTGTTTTTCTTAATATCCTTTCTTCTTCCCCTTTTGTGCTATTTTTAGACCTTGAAACCAAGACTGAATGCAAGAATGATTTCTTTTGTACTTGGATATAAAAAAAGAAGAAAGGAAGTAAGTTTTGGAGTAAAACATTCCTTTAGGTAGGAGGGATTCTGTGTGACCTCTACTTGCAGAATCAAATTCTATTCTATTCATTACAGTGTCAAAAAGGTGGTTTCAAAACCGGCTAAGCCTTCCACTTAAGTTTTATTATTAAATAATAAGATAAGTTACAAATTAATAGCATTCCAGACTCATTTCTGTATGACAAATTGCTCCCCCTGCTAAAATTGCCCTTTTTAGACTTATTAAACTGGGAAATAACTTCACATTAACTGTAAAGGTAATCACAATTATGTCACTTAATTTGTATAATACCTTCAGGGTCCAAATCTAGAAAAATATATTTATCGTTGTCGGTGTACTGTGATATAATATGAGACTTTTACAAATATCTGGATAATTATCTGCTTTAATAAACTGCACCCCTTTTATCTTCAATCATTATAGTGGTCTAGGGAAAAATTATATGTAATTATATGCAATTCAGTTAATAAATTTTAGAAATGAAACAAACATGAGCTTATATTCAGTGTCCTTTCTTTTCCACAGCCAAAGTACTAATATTTTAAAATTGGTATTGGGGAGATTGGCATCTCTCTCCAAGTACGTTTAAAAATAGGAGGGTTTTTTTTTATTAAAAGAATCTTTTCAAGTTTGTGTATTGGGGTTGACAGCGCAAAACCAATTAAGTGCATCATTTATGTTGCGTATAATATGAGCTATGCTGGCAGAACAACTGGAGAGACATAATTCTTTATTTGGAACGGGAATCATTATAGCCATTAATCTAGGAATTATAGAATGGAAGGGTCATCTAGCCCAATTCTCTACAATGTGAGAGAGAAACAATTAAAGCACTTTTGAGAAGTGGCTGTATAGCCTCTTCTTAAAATCCTCCAGAGTGGAGAATCTCCTTCACTAGCTTTCAGTAGCTTCTTCTGCTTTGTACAGCTCTTATTATAGGAATGTTAAATATAAATTTGTTCTAACCTGTTAATATCACTGTGGAAATATAGAGTACTCCAGGTGTGGTCTCACCAATGAAGAGGGTGATAAAAGTGAATAAAGTCTTCATAGGATTTTGATATGGTACTTTTTCTGATGCAGCCCAGAATTATGTTAGCCTTTCCAGCAGCTGTCTCATTCTGCTGTCTTATATGCAGCTTGTTATCAATAACCATACCCAAGCCCTTTTCTAATGCAATGCTTCCAAGCCATGAATCCCCTATCCCCTACGTGTGCTCTATATTTTTGGTACTTAAATATACTTAACATTTTCCCCTGCTGCAGGATATTATATTCCTCTTAAAACAGTCTTTTAAACTGCCCAGCCTAGGTTGCAGTCTCATTCTCTCTTTTTGAGTGTTGGCCAAAACTCCAAATTTTGTGTCAATTGCAGATTGATAAAGAACCTGTTCAGCTCATTATCCAGTCCATTAATAAAATTATTTAATAATCCTAGCCCTGAGATGAATCCCAACAAAGTCCCATTGGTTCCTGCTCTCCAGCTCCGTGAAGAGCCATTAATGTTGACCATGGTTAGCAAGCCAGGGATGGACCCACCCTATTGTAATGTTTTAATGTTTTGTCTATGAGATTATAATGTGGAAATATGTGTTTTGTTGAGGGAGGGTATATCTAAAGAGTTGCCCTTGTCCATTATAGTAGTTACCTTATCAAAAAAGAGAAAGCAGATTATCATCATTATGATCTATTTTTGATAAATCCATGCTAACTTCCAGCAATCAAAGCATTATCTTCAGGAGAATGGTGTGCTTTATCATCTGATGAAACATGTTTCTAGGTATTATCTGCTCTAAGATCTTTCCAAATATAATTACCACTGTTGCATTTCTTTCCTTTCCTGAAGATGAAGAATATCTATGTTCTTCTTTGGCACATTCCAGTTCTTAGAACTTCTCAAAAACAACTCACAGAAATTCTGTCAGCTACTCTAAAATGTATTTCATTGGAGCTTGGGGATCTGAATGCATTCAAATTAGCTAGAAGATCCTTTTTGTTTAGTTCAGACAGACGAATGACTCAGTGAGGTTTAACAGCAAAAAGGTTTATTCAATACACATATGTCAACTGACAACTGTCAAATAACTCTGGCTTTTATACTCGAGCTGTTTAAACTGTATCCAATCACAAGCCCGGGTTTTCCCGCCTTTACAACATTAACCAATAACTGCACCAGAATCTCCCGCTTCAAAGGAACCTTCTTTGCAACAAGCTACTGACATATTTGCAACAAAGCTACTGACATAACACTTTTCCCACATCCTTACTATCTTATATGCTGCCTTGTTTTGTTCATTTCCCCTCTGTTCTACTCAAGTCATTAGTTCCTTTGGATGTAAAGTAGAGGCAAAATGTAAGCTATGTAAGTACCTCTACTTTCTGTTAGCTGTTTGTTAAAACTTTTACCACCTGAGGTAAGTAAATAAACTTCCTTCTTTGTCTTCCTCTTGTCACCATATCTGGGGGGGAAAAATCCCCTTCTTGCTAGATTTTGCTTCCCTTAATACCACTAGTTCATTTCCTGTTTTTGTTTTCCTGACCTACATTTCTGAGCCAAAGCTTTAGAAATTTTATTTTTTATTTTTTCTTTACTGCCATTTCCAATAAGTGTTTTTTTCCCTAAGCTTTAATCCATTTCTTAATGTAGGATGGTGATAATGTGCAACTGAAATTTTCCCCACTTTATATCAAAAACATATTCTGAGAGTGTATCATTACACTGCACGTATCTGTGAACTGATGGGATTTGATCAACAGTATGTTGCCATGCTCTGCTCTGCTCTGCTCTCTTTTAGAGATCCTTTTGAGGAGCCCTGGTGGTGCAATGGTTGGAATGCAGTATTGCAGGCTAACTCTGCCCACTGCCAGGAGTTCAATCCTGACCAGCTCAAGGTTGACTCAGCCTTCCACCCTTCCAAGGATGGTAAAATGAGGACCCAGATTGTTGGGGAAAATATGCTGATTCTGTAAATTGCTTAGAGAGGGCTGTAAAGCACTATGAAGTGGTATATACAGTGGTGGGATTCAGTCAGTTCGCACTGGTTTGGGAGAACCGGTAGCTAAATTTACCTGAATTTGGAGAACCGGCTGGCCTCTGGAAGTCCAGTCGAGGCCTTGGAGGCCTCCCAGGCCTAGAATGGCCCACCAGAAGTACATGGATACCACTTTCGGGAGTCTGTTCTAGGCATCGGAGGCCTGGAGGAGGCCTCCCTGGCCTAGATTGGCTCACCAGAAGTGAGCCACTTCCAGAAGTCTGTTTTAGGCATTGGAGGCCCAGGCCTGCATCACATAATAGAACCGCTTGTTCAGGTATTTGAATCCCGCCATTGGGTATATAGGTCTAAGTGCTATTGCTAGTGATACTGCTATCCTAGGGTAAAACTAAGATTTGGTTGGGATTTGTGCATGCCAACCAAAACATACAGAAACTGACTGGTATTATCCTTATTAACTTCAAAGAATGCTGCAAGCATACTAGTTTGACTAAGGCTAGTAATTAAACCTATACCCTGGTTCTGTTACTAAAACCTATGTGAAAACCTTGAATGACTAAAACCATAAGGAATAGTTGAAGCCAATATTTAATTCAATGTTGGCATATGGAAATTTGAGACATGTAAAAGGACTAATTAACAATGCACAGATGAAAGAAATAAAACTAAGATACTATGTGTATCTGTGAAACTAATAAACAGGAAAGATACAATAAATCCAAAGGAACATGATTTGATCTTGAGGAATGGGAAATACAAGCAGGGAAATGAAGGCTTGGGTTTAATTATGGTTTTAGGAGTTACAATGTATGTCACAAAAGTGATTTCATTTAAATTATTTTAGTGTATATGAAAGTAGAGATTTATGATTTGGAGATGGTTGTTTGTTATGCTCCAGTAAATGGTTATAATGGAAGAACCAAATTTTGGGGAAAAATTATGCAAAATTCTAAATGAATGTGATCCATAAAGGTGTATCGAGCAGAAGAACATAAGATAAAGCAAACCTGAGTCTGGGACAGAATTGTAACCTGATAAAGCACCTCACACAAGACCCTTGTTAATTTTTATGAAGATAAAGGGAGGGAGGGGGGAAGCACATTCAGAGTCCTTTTGGTGCAGTGGTTAGAATGCAGTATTGCAGGCTAACTGCCCACTGCCAGGAGTTTGATCCTTGACTGGCTCAAGATTGACTCAGCCTTCCATCCTTCTGAGGTTGGTAAAATAAGGACCCAGATTGTTGGGGACAATATGCTCACTCTGTAAACTGCTTAGAGAGGGCTGTAAAGCACTATAAAGCAGTATATAGGTCTAAGTGCTAGTGCTATTACAAGATTCTGTTGTTATAACCTTATAATAAAAGCAGTATTAGCCTGCATGACTTTAATTTCCTCATCTGGGCAACCATGACGAGTTAATAGGAGGATAAGTTACTGGGCTAGTTGAGAATGAAAGTGGGAGTGACACAAGAGAATACCAAAAAGTTGATTGAGCCATTATACATCAGTCATAAAAATGGTCATAATATTGCGTCCAAACCATGGTACTTCAACTGATGACTGCAACAACCTCTGACCAAAATTCCATTGTGGTTGCAAGTTGAAGACTACCTGTGTAGAAATGAAAGTTGATACTAAAGTCTGAGGCACAATCAGCCTCACTTTCTTACATGGCACAGTGGAGACAAAATACAGAATGGATTAGAATCTAATTGTAAAGAGACATTTTGCTTCCAAAGCTTTACTACAACAGTGTCACCTCTCTGCTTTGTCTAGCTGTAGGTAGTTTTATTGGCTCTAATTACATGCAAGAGCAAGGAGCTTTATCAAATCAGGTTCTTTCAGAAGCTGACAACTTTTGGATGGTTGTGAGTTGCTTAAATACCCATCAGGGATTAATCTGTGACAATCAAAGCCACTTTTACATGTGACCTATTCTAAATCTGAACTTTGGTCTCCAGGGAAAGGTGGTTAGTCCCTTAACCCAATTCACCACTGTAGTGACTGATCATAGCTTATCTTTTTAATCTCATTGGGTAACCAATGAGGAAAAAAAGAACAAATGCTCACATTCCCTGTATTACAGAAAAAAAACATTTTAGTACAATGACAAGGAATCAAACAGAGATTGTAGGGAGGCTGAGTAAGGAACTGAAGCAAGGGTAAGCGGCCATGTGGCTCACCTGCACCCCCTCTCCTTTCTAATGTATCTTTTGCAGTAATTAATTACATCTCTTGTGGATTCCCTTCTTTCCTACTATTGCTGGCAATCACATAGATAAAGTGAAAAAAAATGTTGGTGCCCTATGGTATTAAAAGTGAAGGGTTTTCACACTGTCAGGGTAATGAATGCTGCAAGGGTTTGAAGTACTTGAGCATGGGGGACTTTTTCTGTGTCATGTGTCTGGGAGTGACAACCCCCAGTGGTTAATTACTGCCATGGATGAGAGCTGAGCTGGTAGCAAAATGAGATAAGTTCATTATGAGCTAAATTTGAAGTTAATTGGATTCACATTTTCACCCATTAGTATACAAAGATAGACCCAGAAAGGCACTTCTTTGTGAGAAGAAACTTGTACATAAGCAAGCCATAGACCTTCTCCCTGCACATTTGTCTTAACTTTTGTATTTTTATATGCTTTTATATATTTCTTTTAAGAAGATTTTCTTATAAAAGCTTGTAATGCATAAAATTAGTCTGTTGAACAATGCTGGTGTATTGACATCAAGTCCGGATGAGATTAATGGGATTTATTCCAAGTAAGTGTATATAAGGTTTGCAGACTGAATTCCATGGGAGTTAAAGTGATTTAAGCATTTATATTCCTCATAAAATATTGTAATCATTTCAGAGAGCTTGGTTGCATGATTGGTTTATCCAGTTTGAGACAGTAGTCACTTCGGGGTATTTTAGAAGACATACATAAAACATGGCCTAAATGAAGTGTGTTCCAAGAAAAACAATCCACTATGTGAAATAAAGTTTAGGGCTTCTTTCGTTATTACCATCAATTTTTGAATCTATATTTTTTTGAGTACAGATGCTGTTCTTTTATTATGGACTTCATTATTTCATTATCATGTTTCATTTTACATGCATTTTTTTTTAAAAAAAACATTACGACAGTGATTCAGTAAACTTTTCACTATCTTATATATTCATTCATTTCAGTGGGAGACATTTAGAGTATTTTTAGAATTCTATACATCACAGTGATTTGTTTGTCTGTTGTGTAGATAATGTTCTTGAATGTGTTGGATGTGAACAGGAAAAATCCCAAGAACCAAGAATGACTTATAAGAGTAACTCATAAGAGGTACGTCTGAGTAGCCTCCTTTATTGTTTTCCACCTATAGCCAGACTCTTGCTAGACTAAAGCAATAATTTGCATTTCTACAGACGTATTCTAGGAATAACTAGGGCAGAGCCATTTTAACCCTCTTTTTCCTGTCCAAACTTTCCAAGCTCTGCTGCCTCTTTGGCCTCTGGAAAGCAGCCCCTCCCTTCTAGGAATCCAGACTACATTCCACCACAAAAGGACTGTGAAAACACAGTCAATTTTATGATCTGAATCTAAAACTACAGACCTTCAAATATTATGACACTGACTGTACATATGATATTGGAACAGAGTCTCATTATGTCCAATGGGAAGATTGTCTTAGATCAGGGGTGTCAAACTCAATTTCATGGAGGGCCGCATCAGCATTGCGGTTGCCCTCAGGGGGCCGGGTGGGTATGGCCAGGGTGGCGTGGCCTACTGGGTGGGTGTGGCTAGAGTGTGTATGGCCCACTGGGTGGGCGTGGCCAGCTCTACATCGTTTGTATCAAGAGTGCCTATGGGGGTCTGGGCAGGAGTGGGACAGATCTGAGGGTCTCTGGGCCAGGGCCAAGGCAGTGGGGGCCATTCCCTCACTCTTTCCAGGATGGCTTCGCGGGCCACGTGAAACCACTTCGCGGGCCATATCCGGCCCCCGGGCCTTGTGTTTGACATGTCTGTCTTAGATTCTGATGCTTACTATCTTGACTCCAAATTCTAAACATATTCAAAGGAGTTCTGCACTAGACCCAATATATTAAACCTACCCCTTCTACCCCTTTTTCTTGATCTTTTACTTATTTGGCATCTCTTCTTTGAAGATCCTATAGCCCAACTGAAGAATCACAAAGTATCAGAAAGATAGTTTATTCCCCAAGAGCTCTTAAAATCAAATCCCAAAGGATTAACATCTTCAGGGAAGGCAATATAAGGGAGAGGAGAGAAATCAGGCTGATGAAAGCAGGATTTCAGTGTTGCAGTGTATATCCATCCCTTGTTTGTATATGTCACAATGCCTCACACATGTGAAGACAGATGTCCTTGTGGTGTAATGCTGCTTTCACCATTCTGACAATTATTTGTTACAGATCTTGGTGCAACTTAATCTAGGTTATAAATTGTACTTACTCTTAGGAAAAAAACCACACAACTTCTAATGTGGCTTATTGATGGCTGTCAACAATACTGTCCTCTAGTGTTCCAGCTTCTAAGGTGCTGCCACAAAGAAGAGGGAGTCAATCTATTTTCCAAGAAGCAATGGATGGAAGCTAATCAAGGAGAGAACCAACCTAGAAATAAGGAGAAATTTCCTGACAGTTAGAACAATTAATCAGTGGAACTGCTTGCTTCTGGAAGTTGTTGGTGCTCTGTCACTGGAGGTTTTAAGGAAGAAATCAGACAACTACTTGTCTGAAATGGTATAAGGTCTCTTGCTTGAGCAGGGACTAGATGAGAAGGCCTCCAAGGTCCCTTCCAATTCTGTTATTCTGTTACTTAGTTTGGACCCTAATATAGCTATGGAATAGGTCAAGCAGAGAATATTTGATTAGATCTACCAAAGGACAGCTCAAATTCTTCATAATGTTGCCACAGAGAACTTAGCAGCCTCCTTTATGCTGTCTATGGATATTTTTGTAATAGCCTCTCTGCTATTAATAGAACATTCACATTAATGAGATTTAGCATTCTGTCCTCAAAACCAGATAGAGGTAGAGGTTGAGTCAGTTGCAAACCTTCTGCTAAGCTGCCCTGATCTCTTCTTACTCTTTTATCAATATTCAGTTAGAACATTAGCCTGAAATCCCATTGCCTTCAGACAAGATGGGTGGCACATAAATCCAATAAATAAATACATCTACGGAATAAATATTACTGAATTCAGTGGGACTTACTCTTGAGTAGACTTGGATTGGGAGCCTACTACTTGTACTCAAATTTCATCTTTAACTCTTGTTTTTATACACACATGCACATACAAACACACACACACACACACAAACACGCTTTGAATGAAAGTACTGTTTCTGGAACAGAATTATTGTTGTTTCAACTACATAGAGATATATGAAAACCTTGGACCATTGATTTCAACCTCCAGTAGATAGATGATTGAAAAATTAATTGCCATTATTTTAATTCATCCTTAAATGAGTAGTTGTGCAAGAATGCCTTTGAAAGACAATGTAATTGCAAACATTACCACTACTCCTTCCCCCTACCAAAGTTTTTCAGTGAGTTTGCTTTATCCATATTCATATCTATGTGTCACATTTCTTGTAATACGTTTCAGTCCCTCTATCTGTTCAAAGCTAGTTAATAAATAGCTCCTTGTTGCCAGGACTGTTGAAGCCATGAGGATCATCTCCTGGAGTAGAGCAGCAATGTATCTGTATATGAACACCAGTGTAATCTGTGGTCTCTTCTCTTGCAATCTCCTGCATCATTTCTATTTACAAGAACATCTTTGATCTTTATGTAGATTTTATAAAAAAAGGTAAAGGTTCTCCTGCACATGCATGCTAGTCGTTTCCAACTCTAGGGGCCGGTGCTCATCTCCGTTTCAAAGCCGAAGAGCTAGCGCTTGTCCGAGGACATCTCCGTGGTGATGTGGCTGGCATGACTAGATGCCAAAAGCACACGGAACGCTGTTACCTTCCCACCGTAGTGGTCCCTATTTTTCTACTTGCATTTTTATGTGCTTTCGAACTGCTAGGTTGGCAGAAGCTGGGACGAGTAACAGGCGCTCACTCTGTTACGTGGCACTTGGGATTTGACCTGCCAAAGTGCCGACCTTCTGATCGACAAGCTCAGCATCCTAACCCATACGTTATACAGACAATAAAAATGTTGGATAACTATTTTGTTTACCAATTGCCCACCTTTTTAGAAGAAGGACAAGGGCAAACTGGATTCTTTAAATTCAATGTCCAAAATGATGTCACTGAGGAGAAAGCTGTCCTCTCTTGTTCAAAAAACAGGATGTAGAAGAAGGGATTTTGGCTATGAGAAAGCAGATTCTGACTGAATGTTAGAAAAATTTCCTGAAACCAAGAGCAGTTTGACAGTAGAACCAATTACCTAGAAATGTGGTGAGCTTCTCTTCACTGAAAGTTTCAAGTAGAAGCTAGACAGCCATCTGTCAGGGAGGCTTTAATTTGCATTTCTGCATTGAGCAGAGGCTTTGATTCAATGGCCTAAGGAGTCCCTTCTAACTCTATGATTTTATGGAGCAATAGACAACATCCTGGAGATCAAAAGAGGGCAATGAGTAGGTCTTGTGGGTGCCAGTTTGCTTTCTGATAAATGAGGTTTTGTGACTGGCTATGTCACTATGGCAGCATTTCATGAATGTAAAAGCCACCTATCATGACAATCATTTTTATCAGAATGTCGGCAACCTGCTCTCAAGATTCTGAGAGCATCCACCACTCCAAGGGGTTGTCTCTTCTTGCTGTATCCTGTGGTCTTTGCAACAACATATTGGACATGATTAATGACCACAGACAATAGGGTCAGATTTCTCTGGCTGCAATCGTACCTATATGACATCAAGCTTCCATTAGGATGGAAAAATGGGTATATTTACTAACATTTGTTCAGAAACCACTGGATTAAATAAACTGACAAAAAAAAAAACCCCGGAATGCAAAGGTTTTTCTTTTTTCTTAACAGCTTTTGTGACTTATGCAGGAGATTTTTATCATACGTTTCTATCCCAGTGCATTTTTCAAAATGAACAACCGACACTCAAGTGTCTAGGAAAGAAGCTTTATTAAGCTTCACATTAGAATGGGAAAAGCAATAAATACAGTAAGTACTGCATCCACATATTTAGCTTTCCACTGAAGGTTGCAAACAATTGATTATTAGAAAAAAGGTAAACTGCCAAATTTCAGCTAATTAATTATCTGGATGTTCAGTGCTGTTGACAATATCTCTGCATCAAGCAGAAAAGAGTGAGCTGTGTATGTTCCCTTTGTCATTGACAGTGACATACAGTCATCCCTGTTAGAGTTGACATAAGGTCATAGTTTCCTCTCCAGTGAGACTGGGGCATCTACAAACTGTCGGCTGACGTTTTTAAACTATGATATTACAAACTCCACAGGCTCCTGTGATCTGTTTTACATTCCTTTGTTCCCGAGTTTCTGGAGCTGGTGGAGACTGAGTCAAAGAATTCTTCCTAACTTCTAAACTTTGTATTTCTGACTTAGGTTTACAGGAAAAACAAAACAAAAACAAAAGACAACACTTTAGCTGTTGATTCAACTCCCAGCTTTTATCTAATTAAGAGCTGCTAATAGGTATCACTTTGGCAATCAATTTTTATCCCTCTTAGTCCCACTGAATCGTACCTTGCTAAGTGGATTTTGACTTTTGATTGGATCCTAAGTGATTTTAGAATAATGGCAGCTGGCTAGTTTTACGGTTGTAGAGTAAAAGTAATTTAGTACTATAAGCTGAAATTTCTGCTTTTACATTGATGTAGCACACACACTTTTCTGAACATAAGATAGCATGTACAAGGTATGATGCAATATGAGATTTTTGATATTGCCAGGGATCATATGTTCTGCTAGGGGCTGTGTATATAGTAGTGGAACAATTAGCACAAGCAACATGGAAGATGGAGATGATGATGACCTTTGGAAAGACTTAATGCAGTAATGGAATTAAAGTACTGGAGGATGCAAGGATGGAGACAGGATTTCCACAGGCAGGTTTATACTTTTGGATTGATAGTAATTGGATGCTGTTCAGTGCTTGGAATTCAAAGGCAAAGAAGATATGTTGGAGTACGAAAGGGTGTAAACAGCACTTATCTGTTAGTCCCTAAACTACCTGTGACTTTTCCCAAGATTACTCAGTTGCCTACCAAGCAAGCTTGAGAAAATTTATAGCTCCTATAAGGAGTTGCACACTGCTTTGTACTCCTGCATGCTCTAATGCTTCTTTTTCCTTTGAATCAGAGTGGGTTGCACAACTGTGTTGGACACAGCCCATCAAAACTTCATGATTCCTGTCTATATGATTTACTATCAAAATACACTACCGTAACAGTCAGAATATCATGGTTCAGTTGAAATCTTAAGGTGGTTTTTGTAAATTCATGTCATAAGAGAGATTACTTGCCCAAAGCCTTTACTGTGATTGCTTTTTAATATGTCAGCCATTTTTCATCAAAGAGAGAAAGGTTCGTGGAAAATATTAAGTTCGGTTATTAATGGACCATCAGTGAACTTTGGGGCCTGGAGTTTAACAACAGTTCTGTATGATATCTCATTGGCAGATTATGGATAATTGCTCTTTATTCTGTTTTATTTTTGTTTTCTACTTCCTACATCCAATATATTTTGTGTCAATAGAAAAGAAAGTAATTCAAGGAGTGCTAATAACACAAACATATGAAGGTTTGAAAATAGTCAGCCATTTATTATTCATCAGAATTTATAGTATTTGGTAGTGCCATGGGGACTACCTCACATCAGAGACAATGGTTATTATCTATCTTTCCATCTGCTTGTGTAACATGGCCTTAGAAAGGGCTCTTTGGTACACTACTAAATAAATAATTACTGGGAACTAAATCTGCAACTCTTTCTTGTAGACTAGGGTCTTTCAAACCATATTCTGCAGATCCTTAGTGTTGTGCATAAAAGATTGATGGGGTTCTGTGAAAGGCTAAGGGGGAAAAGTATACTCAAGTCCAGCCAATTTTCCTTCAGTACAGCTTTGTCTCTTGGTCAATGATTCCACAATTTTATTCATTTATTTAACAACTTTGGTGGCTTGAGAAAAAGTTTGAAAACTTTTACCGGTAGGTTCTTGGTGCCACACGCAATCTATAAAGGTAATTTCTGACAAAGGATCCAGCGTAGTACATCCAGAGCTGATCTCACAATAGTTGCAACAAAGCAGAGTCAGGCAATATAAGATTTATATTGTATGATTTTAAGAGTTTTTAAGCACTCTGGCACTCAAGCAGAAGGGCTGTACAGCAATCTACACAATCCAATCTAAAGAACTTTGGACTCCTTGGTTTCAATGGGAGCAATAACCATGGCATTAAAACTACACTCCCATGCATAATATACTCAGAATGGGATTCTGCTGGGTTCAGCTTCACCGTAAAATAGGGAGATGTAGAGTGCAGGAGAGGTGAGAACCTTTTACTTACACTGTTACAAGAATGTGGCCTTGCCAAAATTTCATTTCATTGTTTTCATTGTTCATTTGTGTTCATTTTGGTGTTTGGATTTTGAGGGGAGGTGTGTACATTACGAGTAGACTAAAGAGAGCTGATGGCAAAAGATTTAGTAACCCCTGCCATGAAATGTATAGGATGAAACTTGAGATAGGGCCATCAACAAACCTAAGAATTTTCATCTATTGCTATAAAAGTCTCGAGTTTCAGATGAAGAAAAGGAAAGTGTTAGAGAATGACAGTAAACACACACACACACACAGACACACGTGTTTGTGTGTGTGTGTATATATATATATATATATATATATATATATATATATATATATATATATATAATGAAGGGATTTTATTATGCTTAAGGTTGATGTTAGTAATATTGATACTAGTAGTGATACTTTGTAATTATATATATATATCTTTGTTTATGTGCAAGCAGTTTTGTAGTTGCTTTATATTGGGAAATTAGTTATATAAAAGCAGATGTTTCATGCTTTAGGTACAGGGGATTGTTTACATGAAAAGAGGAGCATGGTAAGGGGAGGGGGGAAAAGGAGTTATGGTGGAGCCTGGGTTGTTGTGTATGAGTCAATTATTTTTCTGTACCTTTTGGTTCCTAGTACCAAGACCAGATCTCTTTGTTTTGGAAAGGTATAAAAGGTGGAAGACATCTTTCCTGGTTGTTGCCTTCATCCCTCTACCAGCCACGAAGAGAGATGTGGCCACCCAACTCTATTTTGATCAAAATAAAAGTTGTTT